>NW_028280827.1:0-247500 GCF_059751285.1 Brachycentrus maculatus | reverse complement strand
TTATTCAATCTTTTAGCTACAAATATGCCATACTTTGTTTTCTAAAAAAATTAACCTAACTGCCTGAAAAATCGATTTCAAATCATGTCCTAAAATGTCCCATTCATAAACACCCTCCCATGAGAGGGACACCAGTATACCATGAATAGGACATTAATTAAAATGCTAGATTGATGGAATAATTCTATTTTAAAACAAAAATCATCTGTAGACACTTTAGTATAATACGTAGACACATGTAAAAGAAATTTTATTTAACATTTTTGCAACATTTTTGGCAATTTTTTTTTTTCATGGGCCACAAAATTTACATTTAAGCCATTGCATAAAACTATATTGATATTCTCCTTCACATATGTGACACTTATTATCCTCCTTTCCTTTTGTTTTTGTCAGTGATACACCTTCTATTTCAACTGATTTATCTGAACTGATCTCTGTCATCACTCATTGAAATATTTTGTTGAAAACTGAGTTTTTTTTTAAAACTCTTTTAGCGTTAGGCTTATTTTATGGTCTATCTATAGGTTTTCATTTTCCATTCTTCAATAATTGTATTTTCAAAAACTTGTCCTTTTCTGAAGTGTCAGATATTATACTTGATTTCCCCTTACTGATTTATTTCTGTACTGTACAACATATTCTTCCAGCTGAATTTAAATACGTGGAAAGTATTTCTTCTCGCTTCAGACTGAACTAACTAACTAAAAAAACTAACTTACTATCACGCCACTTCCCCGCAGGGATAGGTAGAAAGAATATAACGCCACACCACTCTGTCTTTGCAAACATTCTTTTCGCCTCTTCCACGTTCATGCATCTCCTCACTCATACCCGCCGATTGTTACGACTCCAACCTGACCACTTGCAACTATTTGGCTTACCTGATCGTGCCATGTTTTTCTCAGTCTTTCTCTGCTCCTTTTTCCAATAACATTCGCCTAGTAAATTTGTTTAACCGTTTTATCCTCACTCATTCGATCTACATGTCCAAACCATCTCAACACATTTTTCTTAATTTTATCGATTATGCTTATCTCAGCTTTGCATTCCTTCCTTATTTCACTATTCGAACATCTATCATACATCGTTTTGTCGCACATTCTTCTGAGAGATCGCATTTCGACTGCATTCAGTCTACTTTCATCCTTATTTTGCCAACTCCATGTTTCACTTCCATACATTAGAGTTAGAACCAGGACTCCGTTATGCACTGCCAGCTTAGCTTCCGCTGATAGGCTCTTTTATTTCCTATCAGCCTTTACTTGTTTGACATGTCTATAAAGAGAAGATTTTCCTATTGCATATGTCTTTGCAACCGACCTAATATTTTGCTTTTATTTAAAACCTCTTCTACAGCAGCTTCAATTAGAACGTTGGTGATTGATGGTTGGTGAACGATGCCGTGTTTTTGGCATTATAACCTAAAAACAATATAATGTTTACAATACGTGTAATACAAACGAGTACAAACGATTTTTAATATAAATTAAAAGTATTCGCCATGAATGGGGCAATTTTCCCTTGAGTGGGACCGTCCCATTCATGATCACTGCGCGCGTCCCATTCAAGGAAATGCGTGATTTTTAGAAAAATAGATAAATCGATACATTTATTCTAAAGTAAATTTGATGAAACATACTTTATAATATCCTGAGAGAACCAACTTAAATAATTGTATTTATCAATTGCAGCACTTATCATAACCTATATGTACAAACAAAATCAAATTGCAATATATAATTTACTTTTTGACGCAAAAAAATTGTAACACGTCTTACTCGCTTTACTGTCAGTCGAGAACTAAGGTTTGAGGATTAATCTGTCTAATATCGTAGCGTTAATGTTGGGTAATTTTTAATTTTTTTTTGTAATAATAGTTTGGGCTGGAGGACGATTGTCCCATTCATCCTCTGTCCCACTCGTGGGCACTCTCCCCTACATGCAAGCTTGTCAATTGTTCCTTTTGACATGATCCGCCTTAAGTATTCAGGTAACTTGCTTTTACCACGTTTAAGCAGAATTTCCTCGAATAACTTCGTTCCTCGTCGCGATAATTTATCGTAATTCGTTCCAAGATGTTAAACATTTTTCAAAACATCTAATTATATTTTTGCCATGGCGCAGTTTGTAAGGTGATTTGAATTTAATTTTACCGAATTACACTTAAATTCGTACATTTTACGCTGGTAATAAATTTTCCTAACCAAATTCATTGGTATTTTAGGACGAATAAGTGAGATATTTTGCTCACGATGAAGCAATGTCTCGTAAGCCACTTAAAAAAAACACAGGGAAAATATTTTTTTTAACTGCTTGAAATGATAATTTTTGTGTGATTTTTTTGATAATTATTAATTTATATAAATAAATAAATACAATACCAAATACATCACTAAAATCATCACATACATTAATTGTTTTTTTTCTTCCTCTGTATATTTTACGTACATAATTTTATCTGTATATAAATGGCTTAAGAGATTTTGCTTTTCATAAAAAGCACATTATCAATTGAAGCGTTTCTAAGGCAGAATTAAAAAAAAATCGTGGTGTATAAGTTTTTTTTAAAAATATAACAAACAAATAAATAAGCAAAATCGTTAGTTCTTACCTAGAAAGTAACATTACTAACTGGTGGATTTTATTTAGAATCAAGAAAAAATGTGAAGTGAGTAAAATTTTATTTGAAATGGCTACCTAATTTTTGTGGTCGATATCATATTTAAATGAAAACGCCGTGTTCTAAATATACAAAATTGATATTTTAAATTTTCTGATTGTTTTCAAAAACGTTTATCGTGAACATGCGTGTACATTTAGAATGAACTTAACGTTTATTTTGAATTGATATTGTTACCCTAGCTTCTAATATGTATAAGAGTATACATTAGCTTAGTGGGATTTTTTCTAATAGTCCTAGCCGAATAAAATAATAAACATAGTTAACAAATACTTATCTTTATAATTTATATTTGAAGCACTAACTTTGTGATTTTCCATTTTATAATTAAAATGTAATTTTGTTTTAAAATCACTTTACATATTTTATTATAACTTAAATATAATGTCATTATAATTAAGTTATAATAAAATATCTATAGTGATTTTAAAACAAAGTTACATTTTAATTATAAAATAGTTATCTGTTTAAAGTATAATGGGCTATCGCCGAAACATGTAGATAAATCCTGACTGTATAGACTTGTTTTTATGAAAATACATACTTATGCGTTTATTGCATTAATTTTATTTTTTAATTGTATTCGTATTGTCAACACTTTGATATGTGCAAATACGAATACCATTTAAAGTATGATCGTTTTTAATTTAACACAACAATATATTTTTGTGTTATTTTACTTGTAAACGTTCAATAATTTATTTTATTTATTTATTTATTTTTGGTACAAATATAAATATTTTAAAATATTTTATTAATAAAATGTATTACGGCTCATAGGCATAGCCTGTGTTGAGTCGAATGACTTACATGTTAATACAATTTTTTTTATCTGATTTTATACATTACAAGATACAATAACAATTTACAGTAAAAAGGTTGTAAACTAAAATTAAAAAAAAATTAAGCCTGGACTATAATTTAGTCTGTTTCCACCTTGTCCCAACAAAGAGCAACCATCGACGGACACTGCTCTTAAAAGCATGATCACTTTTGGAATTCTTAATAGCTACGGGCATCAGGTTAAATATTTTTAGCGCAAAGAATAAAAAGCTTTTTTGTGCAAATCTTGTATTAATGGATGGGCCAACATACATAGTTGATATTTAATGCTGCACGGGTTCGAATATTTTGTTGGGTTCTTACCTTATCCTTTTATTCCAAAAGTACGTCAATGCTTCTTTGATGAACACTTGTCAATTATGGTAATGAGTCCAATCATTTGGCCATGTAAATAGCTGGGCTGTTGGATTAATGACCATTGGGACCACTCGGAGATCAAAGTCAGGAAATAAATCGTGAGAAATCGTTTCTTCAAAAGCGAGATCACCTCAGCAATAGAGACTAACTCCATCTGCGCATGGGAATCATACGATGTTTTATTATGTATTTAGTGTTTTTTATGGTTTCCATGACTGCAATCAGAAGGTACAATGAGGAAAGGTACAGGAAGCGGAAGAAAGAATAGGTGAAAAATTTAATGAGGAAAAGTGGATCTAAGGGAGGGATGAAGGAAATGATTTTCAATGATTATTTAAGGTAGATTTCTATAATATTTTAAAAAGGAAATAATAAGCTAAACTGGCAGTTCGCAATGGAGTCCTGTTACCAACCATAATGTATAAAAGCAAAGCATGGAGTTGGCAAAACATGATGAATGTAGACTGAATGCAGTCGAAATGTGACCTTTCAGAGGGATATGCGACAAAACGATGTATGTTAGATTTTCGAATGGAGAAATAAGAAAAGAATCCAAGGCTAATATATCGATAATATCATGAATGGTGTGTTGAGATGGTTTGGATACGTGAACCGAATGAATAAGAAAAAAACAGGATAACAAATTTACGAGGCGAATATAAACTTGGCATGAAGAAATATTGCAAATATTTAAAAGTGGCCAAGTTAGGAGTCGGTGGTAGGAATAATCGGTGTGTATAATGGTGAGGAGATAAATGCATGGATGTGGATCAGGTAAAGATAGCTTAAAAAAACAGAGTGGTGCGGCGTTTTATTCTCTGTCTATCCTTGTGGGAAAGCGGCGTAATGGTTAGTTAGTTTGTTAGTTAGTTTTTTTTAAACATACTATACGTGAAACAGTGGGCGTATATTTTTGATTTGTAGCAATGTTGCATCTGCAATCATTATAATCCAATTCGTAGTTCATACCTTGATTACATTAACGTAACGATTCGCATGCGACTAGGGGGAGTTGCTAACACCCGGAACCGTATAGCACGTTACATACATTAGTGTGTTCTACTACCACGCGATAACTTTTCTTTGTTTTCGTTAGTTTAGTTTAAGGTGTGTGAATAGTAATAAAACGTATCGGTTCGCCAGCCCGCCAGAGGAGAGAGGGATGTAGGACTATTGTTTTTTTATAGTTCTGAAAAACCTTCGCCCTTCCCTTTTATCACACTTTATGTTGAATTTCTATTTACCTTTTTTGTAGCGATATTTTTCTCGGGGAGCCGAGTAATGTGAATTTTTACGACGGTATTTCATCAATATTATTGCCCCGAAAGCTTTACGGAGGTAAACGGATCAACATGTTTGATGTTTTTCGGGGTGAATGAAAAAAAAAACATACTAAAATGTGTAATATTCGCGTTAAATTTATGTATTTTTTATTAGATGTATCAATTCTATTTTCTATTATATAAAAAAGTAGCTTTTATACGTATAGCTAATTTGGACTTTTTATTGCAAACTTATATTTAAACATCTCATAACTCTTCGTCTGGATAAACGTTTTCATTGAAACATTTTTCGCGTAATGGAATATTTTAAATCTTCACTCGGAGTTTACAACACGATGTCAACAGTCAAGTTAAAGTCTATCTGAAATGTCAAATCCTCTAATTTAGTATGCTGGAAAAGTTGCCCGCAAGCGAAACTTTTATTTGTCCCGCCAGGTGCGACAGTTCCAGCGGTCGGAGCTCCTCGACTCTTCTCGGTGGGACGCTCCTCCCCCACATCCCGCCAGATAAACGCGGACGCTTTTTATTGCCGATTTGGACCGGTAAATGAACCCACCCCGAGTCCTCCCGCCCTCCTAATGAGGCCGATTTCGATTCGGCCGGCGTAAATTTCACCGCACCGCTTTAAACAATTCTACCCGTTTACTTACCCTCGCGATCCCGGAGTTCAGCGCTCTCCGCGCAGATGGCGACCGCGAGATTCTCTTTTATTCGCCGGAAATCACACGCGGAACAATGACCACAATTGAATAGCTAAATTCTGGAAATGGTCTCCTGTTTTGTACGATACGAGTTGTATGCAGGCCTCGCCGCAGAACCAAATGACTGAACCCCGCTTTCATTCTCGGCACCCCGTTACGATTTAGTTTTTCCAATTGTTTTCCAACCCCTCGATTTGGGTTAGATGTTAAATATATTTTTTTTCGTAAAGAAAATGTTTATGTCGAATTTACGTGTGGAGCATAGATAGATATACCGTGTAATTTATCTAGGAGTTACGGTACTATAGCTAAGTAAATGTTCCGAATAATCTAAAGAAAATAGACTACTCCCAATCTGAATACGTAATAAGATAGCGAATGTTTTATTTCGTGGTAATTGTTATTTTATCCCTTATGCTATCTTAATTAATTCTGATAAATTATTTTCATATCAGATTGAATTTTTCAAGTGTGCCTACTTTTTTTCGGTCTTCACTTGTACTAGAAATTCTCTCTAATAACAACGATATAGTATGAATACAATCCTTTACTCAAAGCTGAAATAACTGCTTTGAATATCTCTGTTGAACATAATCATAATATTTCGATATTCTAATTTATTTTCATATTTGTGTTATTTTTCTTGATTTATGACTTGATTTTAAGATATTCATTGATAGTATTCATTAATAATCCATGTCAAGCTCAGTAATGTGAGAGAAACTATAATGTACGAGTCCCTCAAATTTATTTTATTCCATAATAAATTAATTTGTTTTATACAATTCCACCAAAAATTTAAATCGTACTTTAGCTGTGCTAACGTACTACATAACGTGCTATCATAAGCCATGTGGAACTTTCTACAGATTTGACTAATGCTGTGTTTATAAATCCGGTTGGAAGACTCGTTCATCGAAAATTGATGGAAAACCCCACACGGACGTGAGGTTGGTTGGATAAACATTTGTTTGATGTAACAAGCTACTTCGGGTGCTCTGCACGGAATTATACAGTGATATAAAATGAAAATCTGTGTGCTTTTTTCTTTTAAATAAAGTATACTACGTAACAGGTATTACGTTTTATCAGATTTTTAGAATCTTACTTATCTTAGCATATATTATAAAACATAATTATGCTAGTATCTATCCCAATATTTTATTTTATACCGTTTTTTCCGATGATAATATTCAAATATAACAATATTTCTCATAGCCATTGGGATAGCTAATTTGGACAGTGAATCCATTAGAGTTAATAAAGTTTTCAGAAAAACAAAAAAAAAAATAAGGATGGTCTTGTTTTTTTTTTATAAATAACCAATTGTGTTGTCAGATCAGTTTTTTTTAAAGTAAGGTGTAATTATTAATTTTTCATCAAGTTTTCCCCATTTCGTATTACATATTAACTATGTAGATATGTAATACGAAATAATAGAATGTAGCGTGAACTCATAGACAGTGATAAATATAAAATATTAAAAAATAAAAATTATAATTAAGTTAAAATTAAATCTGTTTCTAGGTTTTTTATTATTACACGTGGCTGTTTTTTTAGTACCCAGTAATTTTGTAGTTTTTGCATAGGAACATACTAGTGGAGTTTTGGCATTGGTCTTTTCTGCAACAACATTACCGGTGGTTTAAATCCACCTGTTTACGCGGTAGCCACGCCACCTGATAAATAAACCTTCGGCTCTCCACATTCTCGGGAAATCGGTCACATCGAAACGGAATTTAAATTCCTCCATTAAGATTCTATGAGCGTTGCGGCCGAAGCGAGTAAATTGTACAGTACAGTCTCGCGCAGAGCATCTGCACTTAATGACTGCGGAGAACCCGCCCTGCCCATTTTGTTGCAGTTTATTTTCAATTATGGAAGTCTTGGCTCGTAATCTCGTTCATACATTAGATAAATAAAACGTGCTTTTATCGTATCAACCAAAAAAAAACTTAAATAAATTCAGTAATATCCGTTTTTTTTACTAACTCCAAGTTTGATTGGTGATGAAATTAATGAGTTGAATGTAGTTATTAAAAGGAGCAGAGGAAGACCGAGGAAAACTTGGCATGAACTTCTTCTTCGTGTGCCTTGTTAGGTCCCTCCAACGTTGGCGATCACTATGGCAAAGGCTTCGCGGTCCTGCGCCGTCCGGAACGACTCCCCCACTCCTCTCATCCCGGTCCAGTCGCGAATGTTGCAAAGCCAAGATGTTCGCTTTCTGCCAGGTCCTCGGCGTCCTTCTATTTTTCCCCTCATTATTATTTGCATGATCAGATATGACAAATATTTGAAAGTGGTCAGGTCAGGACTCGAAATAATCGGCGAAGTTTGTATGAGGATATGCATGAATGTGGAAGAACGAGGAATGTTTGCAAAGATAAGGGGTGTAGCGTTCTATTCTCTACATCACGCCGCCTATCCCTGCGGGAAAGCGGCGTGATGGTAAGTTAGTTAGTAGATTTATGTTTGATGATTATGTCGCCCTCATAATTTTAGACTTTGTCTTAAAAAGTTTTCATAATTCGTGTAGCTATTCAGAATACTCGTATACTTTAGTGATCGTGATCGAACAATTAAATAAATATATTAAAAGTTTTTTCAAACAGTGAGACTCATTTGGATGAAATGAATTATATGGAAATTCGCTGCTTAATGGAGTCCATTATCTTCTAATGCGTTGTAACACATTACCCGACGAAATAAACTTTAGGGCCTCCTTTCAGTCGATTTTGCGGCTTTACAATATACATTAAAAGTAAAACTTTTATTTGAAAATTAAATACACTCGCACGTGTTTGTTTCGTTGTTTGGTATATAAAAAAGGCGGAAACTTTTCCGTGATTGATCACCTATATCTGTATTTAGAATAGATTTATGTATGTGTGGAGTTTTTAGTCAAAATAAAGCCTAATACCCCTGTAACATATATTTACTCACGAAGGATTAAACAATTATATTTTTACTTTTAATCATTAAAAATTAATTATGTTACGTTTGTGGATCGATGGGACGTCGAAGGGTTGACCATGATAAGAATTGAATCTTCTTTCTAGCTACATCCCATCGTCTTTCTAGACTGTAAGGGACAGTACTCCTCGTCGTCAGGTTGTAGGTCTTTCTATCATATACAACGTTACCTAGGTTATGCCTTTGAATCATGTTATCTTTCTGTAGCATCCATGAATTTTTCGGTCTTTCTCTAGATTTTCTTTCGAGGAAGATCCATGGCGATCGCCTGGTTTACAATATGTTCAGGTTCTCTACGTCATATGTGCCCATACCATCTTGATTGCCTTTCCTCTACCTTACTATTGATGTCAGTTACACTCAGGCATCCTCAAATGCGTGATCTCTTTATTTTGTCTCTAATGGACACTTCAGCTGACCATCTAATCATTCGCATTTCAGCAGTTTCTAGCTGCCTAGAGTAGGTGTTATACATCGTCTAGCATTCAGAGCCATAGAAATCTTCGGCTCTGACAATTGTTTGGTGGACTTTTCCCTTAAGCTTGGCTTGCGTTTTTGGGTCACAAAGGACATGGATTGGAACTTTATCCACCCCATACTAATAAATTGAATATTGTGAACATAATTATCAATAGTTTTCATTTTTGATAGTTTAAGTAAGGCAGTGAAGGCCTGATTTTATTTTATTTTTGTGTTTTTCCAGCTTTATATCGTAGTGCTGTCGTGTTAACTGCCAATATAATGAACGGCATAAAAAGAAAACAGTGGCCGATGTGAATGTTCCTATTTGTAAAAATGATCAAAAGACTGGAACCGAATTCCGCTTTATCGCGTTTGATATCGGAAAAGGAAAGATAATGGATTTCGGATGAAAATCTCCTGAACTTTTTGAGTGAAACAAACAATGAAATGAAGATTCGTAAACGATTAAAGGCCTAAAAAATGGCTGCTACAGAGTTTTAACATCAATTTTAATTCTCGCGCATAACAATTGGTCGACAAATTGTTATTAACTAAATTAAATAAACATTGACGTAAAAGACGATATAATAAACGAAATAATATAAAAAAAATTCAGCAATTACAGTATGCTGAAAAGTGTGTTGTGATAACAATTTTCATCGTATTTTTTTTTAGTGAAAAACTAATAATTCAAAAAATCTATGTGTAAAATTTTCGATGTTTTCTTCCTTCGTATAAATTATAAGTAAATGTGTCATAAAGAAATAAATACACATTCCAAATCTGTGATATTAACGTGTCTGTGTTTTATGTAATTTTATTAAACATTTCACTTTAAGTGAGATGGTATAGTGTCGTAAGATTAAAACTTTACTTAAAAATTACTTCAAAATTAGTTTAAATTGACATTTGAAGTTGAAAAAACGATTATTCAAAGATTCGTAGACTGGGAAGAGAGACATCAGTCTAATACGAATCCCTTAATACGACGAGTGTCTGATTTGCTCAATCCCATTCCTTTCCTCGCTAGGTGCACGTAAGTACTTCCCATCCCTCAGCCGCAGACCCTCCACGCCCCACCCTTTTGTTGTCCAGGTTTGATGTTATTATCACTGTACATTTTTGTCCACTTTCGCCTCTCTGGGCGGAAACAGGCGGAGGGCGCGGGGGCGACCGGTCACCTGAGGCCGCGCCGGTAAAATGATAAAGCGGTACATCGGCTGTGGTGGACGGACCACAGCGGGCCTGCTACTGACGCGAACCCGTCTCAGTGCCGCTGTATTAATACTATGGCTCGCCCTGTTCAACCCCGCGGTTCGCGCCAATGGTGAGTGTCATTTCTTTTTTAGTTTTAACCTTTTTCGCTTTACAGATTATTCAATTTATAATAACCTCCCAAATAATTTAATACGTTTATCTAACATTTCCACAGCCAATCGAGATCGAAACGTATGGTAATACTAAAATAGGTTCTGTATCCCGGACAACGCATTCGGTATTTTAAAGATTACGTCGAACTACTTACCCAAGTTTCACTTTGAAATTAAATTAAATTGATTCAACAGTTAATTTATGGTAATATCTATCCATTTTTAATTAAAGTTTTTCTCGGTAAAACGGTGTTTGAAAATGACGCAAAATGCATAGAAGCACATACCACAATAGTGGTATTTACCAAGTAAAACTAAAATTAAAAATAAATTAAATTGCATTAAATATTTTTTGATATTGCATATGATATACAAATCAATTAATTCAGCAATTATTAAAATATATTCTGATATGTGTTGCGATGCATTCAACATCATTATTACACATCGGATGTAAAAAGTCTGAATTCGACAGTTGCGCCTTTGGGACGTTGAAGGAAGAGAAGGAGGTAGGAAGTGATTCTTACTTTCGTAAGTTAAATATATAAAATTGATAGATGCTGCTACAAAGTGACTACCGAATCAATTAATCATAAAATAATATTTTTTTAAATGTAAAAGGTCAACAATACAACGTCGTATTACTTGCGTATTATTGTCCACAAAACACGATGATAGTGATGGTACACTTCCCCTATTTCTTGTTTCATCATAATAAACACCGCGGGATGTTCCATTAATGGCAACTCGGCTATGATTGCAGTTCAAAGCGCCTTGTTTCCCGGAAGAAACGCAGCCGCTTTCGTTCGGATGCAATTACAACCCGCGCGACATATTCTTTTCATATTTGCGTTCACCCTCCCGGCCGGAGGACTCCCGATCCCGCCAGACGCCTTTCATCTCCATGCCATTTAAACTTCCCTCATTAGTGAACAGTGCCGCAGTTTAGTGTAAACTTTTTTTTTGTATTTTCCAAATAAGTCGCATTATTTCTCACCACCCGTTATCTGCGACCATCTGAACCCGAACGAACTGGAACAACTACTTATGTCTACTATTTTGGTATTCTCAATATTATTATGTAAGGCTGAACGAGGAAGAATTGAAAAGATTAGGAAGAGTTCATTACGGTGGTATGGACATGTGGAGCCAATGGATAACGAGAGAATGGCTAAGAAAATATATGGGAGGAATGTGAGAGGGAAAACAGAACGAGGACGACCGAAAAAAACTTGGCACGATCAGATCAATCAGAACCTAAAATCTGGCGGTGTCAAAAGTCTGCGTAATCGGAGGGCATGTACGACTAGATGTATGGATGTGAAGGAGGCGTCGAGTGTATGTCAGGACAGAAGAGTGTGGCGTTCCATCCTCTCTACCTACCGCTGCAGGGAAACAGCGTGATAGTTGTAGTAGTAGTAGTAAAGCATTTACTTGGTTGACTTTTGACTATTTTTGGTTCAATCGAGCTAGCTAGTGTTTTTTGCCTAGAATTTTTAACTCATGAATTACATGAAATTGTAGTACCTAACTTCAAACATGAAGTAGACATAGGCTATAAAACTTATAATGTTGTATCCTAAGTAGGGCCGATAAGCGGTGTTGCATATGCTGTAGTTAGATTGATATTCCTGATTGACTTGGACTTAAGGTAATCAAAAAAAAAGTCAATCGAGCAATTTTAATGGTTGTAGTCGCTTTATAAAGAAAAAAAATATTTATATTTACTTTGAATTGTTATGTATTTTAGCATAAAAGAATATATTTAAATATGTATTACAAATATTACTTAGGGACAGATTTACAGGTGAATTAGAGCCACCCGAAACATGTTTATTTTTGGCTTCATCGTATTCAAGAAAGTTTTTAAAAGAAGCATAACTTTCTAAACAATATATGTTAATTTAACTTCTTGCTTTTCGATATTTGCTATATCGATTCATTCTTAGTTCTTTTGCCAGCTATTTTTTTCATTGGGCTTATTTTTTTCCATTGATCCGACCTTGTATTGTACATATCAGCACTACATACAATCATATTTTGATATATATAAAGTACCTACTTATATTATTACTGCGCATTTTACTTTATTCCATTGAAAGACGAAATGCCTCCTTGAATGTGCTTATCGCAAACAAAGTTGAACGAACCGTGTTAATGTAGGGTAGAGTGCATTTTTTTCACGACCCACGCAATTGAACAAAAACACGAACATTGCCCGTGCTTGCTCAATTAGTTCAAGTTTCTCTAATTCATTTGAAATATCAACAACTTTATAATTTTTTAAAAATAATTTGTGATCTATTTAATTATATAAAATATTATGGTATGTATGCGAAACCAATATTTTTAACAAGTTCCTTGAAAATACGTGTTTGAATATGAGATGACTCTTCCAATAATTATTGTAATTTTTTTAATGTTCACTTTTATTTATACTTTGTTCTTGATATTAATATTAAAAATAAAATTTATACTTTGTTCTTAATGTCCATGGAAGCCAAGCTAGCGGTTCACAACGGCGTGCTAGTACCGACACTAATGTATGGAAGCGAAACATGGAACTGGCAAAGGAAGGATGAAAGCAGAGTGAACGCTGTTGAAATGCGCTCCCTCAGACGAATGTGTGGAAAATCATTGTATGACAGAATTAAAAACGACGATATAAGAAAGAATTGTGAGGCTGAACGAGGAATAATTGAAAAGATTAGGAAGAGTTCTTTGCGGTGGTATGGACATGTGGAGCGAATGGATAACGAGAGAATGACTAAGAAAATATATGTGGCGAATGTGAGAGGGAAAACAGAACGTAGACGACCAAAAAAGACTTGGCACGATCAGATCAATCAGAACCTAAAATCTGGTGGTGTCAAAAGTATGCGAAATCGGAGGGCATATATGACTAGATGTATGGATGTGAAGGAGGCGAGAAGTGTATGTCAGGACAGAAGAGTGTGGCGTTCAATCCTCTCTGCCTAACCCTGCGGGGAAACGGCGTGATTGTAGTAGTAGTAGTAGTAGTAGTTGTTCTTAATTATGGTAACAATTCACTGCTACATCA
Organism: Brachycentrus maculatus; assembly: GCF_059751285.1. Lineage (NCBI taxonomy): Eukaryota > Metazoa > Arthropoda > Insecta > Trichoptera > Brachycentridae > Brachycentrus > Brachycentrus maculatus. The sequence goes on along the minus strand of NW_028280827.1, from coordinate 233,767 downwards.
GGTTCATTTAATACATGTAAAGCAAAGTAAAGTTAATTAATTTATAAATATATATAACATAGGCTTAAATGTAGATAATAATAATTGTTTTTTTATAAACACCACGTAGAATTGCAATATCATTAAAAAATGTTGTCGCACAAAACTTATATTTGTCTTATTTTAAACGTTTTTATGTTCAACACTCTCCTTATCATTTATCGTACACTTTGTTAGGATTGCGATTAGGATTATTAGGATAAGGGTTGATATATAAATAACTACAAAGTTAACAATGCTTTTAACGTACAAAATTCTGTATAAGCTTATTCATATTCGAGAGCAATTTATCAATAATTCAGACCTTTATTAAAATTATAATATTAATTTATGACATACGGTAGATCATTTAAAACCTACATATTAAAATAATCATTTTAAAAAATACGTTGTGTGAAATGTCACAATTTTTTATTTAATCTTATGTTATATCGTAATACAATGGTGTTTTATAAATTTTGTTTATTAAAATATGATTATCAGTTGTTTCATGGCCTCACATTACAAAAAAAACTAATGGGTATTCATTAAATAATTAATACAGGTTAACATAAATAAGAATTTTAAAAAAATACAATCAATTTGATAATTTATTTTTTAAATGCAGTATTCAGTATCTGTTTTCCGCGTTAAATTTACATCATCCTTATGATAATCTTGGGATGGTCAGATTACTCATTATAGCACTGTAAGGAAATACAGGTTAGGTCTAGTGACGTAAGTAAGTTTATTAAGTTTTATTTATTAAGACTTGCCACTAGATGCACGTTAAAACATCCAAGGATGGTAACGTTTTATGAAATTGTTACACATAAAAGTTTTTATTAATTTTATTTAGTATTTAATCTGCTGCAAGAGTAAAAAAGCTATGAATTATTTTTATAACTGCTTTGGAATGAAAGAAAGACGGTTCTATAAAACTGTTTCAAGTTTTTTTTTTTATCTTCCACGGCTTGCTTTCATATTTCTTCACGAGGAATATTGAATGTTTTCCAGGAACATAGGATTTAACCAATATTTTTGTAAATTTCGTACTTTGTTTATGATAATTGACTGTTTGAGGTAATGTTTTAAGGTATAATTATTTTGATCTCGGAGGAAATTGCGAAGTTTGTAATGCGCATACGAGTTTATAAAGTGAAACACTTTACGGGTCGTTATTAATACGTACTACCATTTCTACCTACTCATTTCGCACAGTTTAACGTCTTGAATTTACATAAAATATAAGGGGAATCACACTACCGGGATTATGGATTTTCTATTGTATCTATCACGTGTTTTCATAAATCTTAAGTATTGTATTTAGTCGTGATAACTGTTTAGGGTAGGTGACAAATTTCGAATGTTTATTTCATGTTTATTTGTTCACACTATTGGACGGAAAAGCTAAAACATTCGCCTTTTTTATCGTTCATATCGAGTTTATTTCATCCAAATTGTCTTATCTTATTATCTTTTTCGTTTTCGAGACCATTTTAAAATCTCGCCTTTTAAACAATTACGTTATATGCAAACAAAATGAACACATTTTTCGTCTTCTACACAAATTTAAATTCATCAAACTCGTAGGCTAGAAAGTCGCTGGGTATCTTTAGAGACGGTCAACGTTAGTTTAAATCCAGATTTTGAACTGATCCTACTATCTATGTCTTTATCTTTATTAATTATTATTATTATTATTACCAAATATTATATTTGAATTATTTCATCATTTATAATTTTAACATCTCATTTTATTTTTTTTTGTTCATTGCATCCACCAATTGAAAATTTTAATAACGGCAAATTAAAAAAATATATGAATGCTATCATGGGATCTATTCCAAAGTAAAAGTAACGCGTTAATTACGCAATTTAGATAGCAATGTAAAGACTTTTAATTATTTACTTTTTTTGTTATAAACAAATATTAAATAAAAAGGTAACATTAACGTTCCGATAATGCATCGACAGCCGGTTTTAAAATACTTATATTGCTATAAATCGGAAAAAGTTATCTACACTGCGTACTAAGCGTGTTATATTTCCTTTGAAATAGACCTCCTAATGTTCGTTTCAATAGAGTAATACTGTGATACGGTATAGAAGGCAATCATGTTGCATAAATTCTCATGCACACCGCACATGGTGGGTGTCGAGTGGTCGCTTGCTTTGAAAGGCTTTTTGTACCGCTTATAAACTTCGTTCTCCCTGATCCTACCATATACGCTGAAACCTTAAACCTAATGCGCTCCTGGTTTCAGGACTAGAGATCCTTGCTTTGCGCTTTTGCAATGCCACTCTGCTTTCAGACTCATGTGACTTTAGTATTAAAATAATGTTTAAATTACTAGAAAAATGCGTTGTCCTTTTGCAGAACATTTATGACGTCATTCTATTTCTTGAAATATGGCTCCTTCCTATGGATTTTTTAGCGGGATTTCATCCAAATCACGACGCTCACGGCACTACAAAGCCTAGTAATTACGTTCATTAATTGATTCGGCAGTTACTTTGTAGCAAAATCTATTTTTTTTATTTAATTTTTATTTGGGATATACCACTATTTCTTAAAATTTATTGTGACACGTGTTTTGATGGATTCCGCATCGTTTTTAAACACCGTATGTGAAGCTAAGTCTAAATTTTAGAGTGGTGCTCCTGAGATGTTGAAAGTTGAAGAAATAGTGGCATTTACCAACCAAAACATAAATTAAAAATTAATAAGTATTGTCTTATAAAATAGAGTATTAATATAATATTATAGTATCAGAAATCCACATAGTAATGATATCGTTTGGTCGGATCACCTAAGGGTGGACGTTCAATTATATATTGAAAATATATTCATGATAATTTTAAATAATGTATATACCTCATAAACCTTAAGAGGCTTGCACTCTTTACGCCGAGGTTTGAAATAAAGATATGAAAAATAAAATAATTATTAATCTGTTGAAACCACGTTGAGCTGAAAAATTTAAGCGTATCAAAATCTCATTCGTTGATCCAGTGTAGTTAAAAACTTAATATTTCATTTCCTCGCCGCAAGAGTTTACGACTTACCCACTTTTGCAATAAAAATCCTGTAGTTTTTGAATCTGCGACAAGTTTTTCCGGAATTGAAAAAGTTATTCCATAAGTATTTCAAGAAGAGCCGTTAGCGGTTATTATCTGACTTGAACCAAGTCGCGACTTCAGATGATGAATCGCACATAAGTACATTGCAAGTAAAATATTATTAGCCAAGAGCTATCTGCTCCTAATATCAACCATATACCATGCTACTCTTGTAAATCGGTTTCAGAGGGCTGGGAACTCGAACCACGGAGTATCTTTAACATGTTAGTCGAATGTGTCGCGACAAAATGTATGTATCTTGTGAATAATGTCACCTCAGATAATGGTTTTTATGTGCGAATGTAGACTGAGCACATTTAGGAAATTGGTTGCCGAATATGACTATTGCTAACCACGCGATATCGTTATCTCTCAAACTATCCTTGTTATGACAAGGCCAGACTGACTGAAATAACACTAAATTTGAAGTAAAGTGATGTCGCATTGTTCTAAATACATTTTCTCTTTCTATGTTTGTGTATACGTGTTTTGTTGTTTACTGCCATTATTTACATAATGCAGCACATTTTAATGGAAAATTTAATTAAGGGAAACATTCATGGCTTCTTTCCTGATTATAATCAAGCAAAGCTGTTCTTTAGAATTCGTGAAAACGGCGTTCAAGGTTGCCCTTTTTCAAAGTTCTTTGACCCAGTTCAACATGTTCATTGTTGTATACATTTTACCTGGCATAACTATTACACATTGAGCTTGCATAACCTATAACCGCCTTAGTAAATAAATTGCGTGTCCCTCTACACATTTCCTGAATATTATTTATTTTCAACTTTATATAAATAGACTTTTTTGAAATCTTCATATTAGTATATTAAAAAAAACTGATTTGTATATCCTGGGTAAATAAATAAAATTGGTTACATATATTATAGTTGTCAGCTTGAGACGAAGCATCTATTGTTTTTAAACCGAAAAAATGGAAGCCCGAGCATTTCAGGACTTAGGACCCGGTATTTTGCTGGCTTAAGTATTTTATTTATTTTTTTGCTTATCTTATCACCATTCTGCCCACGATTGAACATCCATATTGAATTAGTTTCTTTAAACGTGTTTAAATGTGCTGTTGGATTCCTTTTGTATGTTAGTTTTAATTTTGATAGATGTAGAATTTTGACTGACGGCGGTGCCATCAATTAACGATTTGTAAAGTTTATAGCTTTCTCCAATAAGATATACACGGGTGAGATTTATTCAATATTAGTCAACATATTTATTAGGAGGGGAAAAGAGAGAGAGAGAGCTTGAAATAACATTGATATATCATCCGAAGGGTGAATAATCCATTGTCTCATAAAATAATTAATAAAAAAGGTTATCTCCACGTTTCTGGTTTGTTAGGCCCTTTGCAATGCCTCCTTTATGTTTCGTACACTGTTTACTTTACTAAAGGTAACAGTATGTTCCAATTTTTCAGCTGAAATGACAAGGTGATCAATCTCCCTTTGTTCGCTTCGTTCCCGATTTGTCACGAATATCAGTAGCATAACAGACGCGACGGATAGATTGCTAGCTCCGTGAAATATATTATTTATCTCGCGAGCTGCTTCGGGTTTCAGATTTTCCGCAAGCCCTCTTCAGCGAAGGGCTCCGTCTCTTCGCTCTACAGCGGTCCTTATAATTTCGGTTACTTGACCCAATTAGATCGGAAAGCCCCTCGTATAAATCACTTTCAGCCGTAATATTGCGTGACAAGCTTGTTTTTTAATCTACATGTTACTTGATACTGGAGAATTTTTAAGTAGCTACTTATTAGGAGTATCGGAATACGATGTTTTGGGCACAGTTGCACAATTTAGTTTATTAACAACACACGGACGATAACACTGCCTTGCGGGGGAGCGTGAGTGATTTATGACATAAAATTGTGAAATCGTTGTAATTTTTATCGTGCGCAATCAGAACCGATGTTCGGGAAACAAATTCAGTTATTTTGGAAGGGTGACATTTTCGTTCATATAATTTTTTATCGATGATATATTTTATAAAATTGCTTGGAATAGTTTTTGTTCTACTTTAAATTGTGAATAAACAATTTAGTAATGATGCATCATTTCAAATAACAAGATCAGTGATTATAGTAAAATACAAAGTGATCCGAAACGTCTTGTTTTTCTTATCTGCGGTAGAGGTAGGTAAGATACGCTCTTTCAGAAGATCCACATCAATAAATCTGTATCACTTAAGTGATCCATTCACTGAGATCGCATAAATTGAACGACGGATCTTTTCTTGTTATTCTATAGATCGATCGTTTCGGGGAGAAAGAATTTCATCATAAATCCTATCGGCAACAACAAACGACATAAAAAAAGGTCGCTGGGAAATTTCTCTGTCGTGAAGCTTATTTTCTTCTGCCAATTTGTTCTGAACATCTCGCTCTAAAATATCTGAAATCTGAATAAATAAATCAGTGAATCTGTGATTCAATGATCGGTTAGTGAACGTATTGTTGAGATCCGTTTGCTCACAGACAACTCAAATTCAACATGCAGACAATCCTGTTAATTGAATTAGTTCTTAAATTTTCCTGTAAATAAAATAACTAAATTTATTTATATTTTTACAAACAATGTTTTTTTGCTTTTCGGTGTTTTAGTCTAAGGTGCAATATCCGAGTCTGACAACAATTATTGATATCTTACTTGCTGCACGATACGCCTTAAATAAATCGAAAAAACAATAAAATTCGTATTTGGCTATTTGTGAAAAAAAATACGTTTAAAATGATTTTTTCAAAGCGCCATGGTGTACTTGTGATTAATCCGCAATTAAATATAAAAAAATCCCAAAGGCCGGTGGCTTAGCTGCCACGATGGCTTTCGAGTATTCTATTAGGCTCATTATCCTAGTTCGGGTTAGCTTATAATTAACGGGGAGTGGAGTTTTCGTCATAATATTTACCCGCATTGAAAGGTGCTTTATTCTAGTAGACTTGTTAATTTGAATAATTTGTTTTGGTTGCGCTTTGCAAAATCGTTAATTACTTTTTACCATTTCCAACCTTGTCGATACGTTGATTATCTGACCTTAATAATAATGTGTCAATTGTTCAGTTGTTACAAACATTATTTTGTGGAATCGTTAAGATTCAGTTTGGGATATATCTTTAACCAATTTTTTCTCCTACAATGATCTTGTAACGTCTAGTTTTTCAGCGTTAGGTGAAATTTCAATGATGTTACTTGAACATCACTTTAATTTTAAAATATTTTTAGTATATCCAGATTATCTCCAATCAGGAGTTATTTTTTAATTTTTCCGATATCTCAACATAGATGAAGAATATGTAAGAAAAATATGTCTCTGTCTAGTAAAAGTTTTCTTTATTCCAACATAGATGGCTGTTGTGAACTCACGTATACTGTGTTACGAGTTTGATTAATATACCTAGAAGTTTAAAAATATTCATATTGTCAATCATGGGTAGAATTGGTGAATCTTACACTTATTTCGCTTTTAACATATGTGCACGTAGTATGTTTGTCTGCAAGATGTCAAAAGCGTTTTTTTTCAATCGATTGTAAGTCTCATTGTTCCGTTTCGATTCGAGTTTCGTCTCATCTTAAGGAGATCGCTTTAGTGTGACTATCTCCAGCCTCCCCGCCCCTGCGCGTGGCTGGCACCGATAACCCACGCGATCGTTCGCCATTTCAGGTTCACCCCTCGACATTGCCAATTTGTAATATCGACACCTCAGAGGCAATCTGTTTGCGCACAAACTCGCGAACAGGTGTTTATATAAGCTGCTTCTAACGTTCGTTGTTAATTTTTCGCGTACGTTGACTATCTGTAATCTCATTTTTTACCCGATGTTTGGTCTCTTCGACTCTTTTTTCGTTATCGTTCATGCTTTCGCCCACGTTTTTGGTAATGTTTTACCAAAAAGTAGCAACAAACAATTTTTTCGTCATTCTTGTGAATCGTTTGGTAGTTTTACCATTTCTAGAGTGAAAACTTATTTTGGAGCAATTCATTCATTCGCCCACGTTTTTGGTAATGTTTTACCAAAAAGTAGCAACAAACAATTTTTTCGTCATTCTTGTGAATCGTTTGGTAGTTTTACCATTTCTAGAGTGAAAACTTATTTTGGAGCAATTCATTCATTCGCCCACGTTTTTGGTAATGTTTTACCAAAAAGTAGCAACAAACAATTTTTTCGTCATTCTTGTGAATCGTTCGGTAGTTTTACCATTTCTAGAGTGAAAACTTATATTGGAGCAATTCATTCATTCGCCCACGTTTTTGGTAATGTTTTACCAAAAAGTAGCAACAAACAATTTTTTCGTCATTCTTGTGAATCGTTTGGTAGTTTTACCATTTCTAGAGTGAAAACTTATTTTGGAGCAATTCATTCATTCGCCCACGTTTTTGGTAATGTTTTACCAAAAAGTAGCAACAAACAATTTTTTCGTCATTCTTGTGAATCGTTTGGTAGTTTTACCATTTCTAGAGTGAAAACTTATTTTGGAGCAATTCATTCATTCGCCCACGTTTTTGGTAATGTTTTACCAAAAAGTAGCAACAAACAATTTTTTCGTCATTCTTGTGAATCGTTTGGTAGTTTTACCATTTCTAGAGTGAAAACTTATTTTGGAGCAATTCATTCATTCGCCCACGTTTTCGGTGATGTTTTACCACCGTGTAACAATACTATTTTTTTTTCAAATTCGATCTTATGAACCGTTCCGTAGTTTTACCATTTGTGGAATGAAAACTTATTGCGGAGCAATTCATTCGCGTGGGCATTCGATGTCCGCGATTTTCCAGGCCGGCCATACCGATAACGATATTCATGCCGGTTTCCCAGTGGTAAGGTAGCAATTTATTTGCTCCTTTGGTGGTAATTTAATAGCGGGTAGGTGGCGCCCCGCTAACCTATCATTTATGAGCCTTTTCCCCCACACCCGCCGTCCCTATGATGAATAATCAATACGTCGTAGGACTCGTAAATTCGCCCACAATTGAATAATTTTCAATAAATTTAAATAAGTATGTAAATTACACGCCTGCAGACACCGATGAGTTATATGAATGTTTCGATTGGCGAATTTGTCTTGTTTGGAAATTATTATTAACAGTGGCTTATTATTTTGTATACCATTTCTTAATTTATTGTTATGGAATGTTTACTTCCCGAATTAATTAATCATCGCGACAAACGATCAGTTTAGATACTAGATTACGGCCTTTTCCTAATGTAAAATAAATGTTCTCAGTTCGTATTTATAGAAATAGTATAAACAGAGGCGTTTTGATTTTCTTCGATCTGTTCTAGGAATACGTTCGCTATAAAACATGGTTATACCACATGATATCCAAAGTGATCGGGTGATATGTTTCACATCTAATAAATTCGGAACTCTCTGAAGTGAGAGGCTTCTACCTAATTTTTCATCACCCTTTGACGCGCAGTTTGCAATCGTGTTTTATATTAAATTAATATGTCATGTTATCATATAGTTTTAATTTTTATTCATTAATAAGGAATAAAGTGTTTGTGAATTCACTTAAGTATGTGCCAAATTTCTAAGGGCTAAATATTTATGTTCACTTTTCATAATTTACATTCTATTTTCCCCCCTTTTGAACACAAACATCTGGAAGAGGTGTTTGTTGATGTGGAAATTATTTCATTCAATCTTTAAAGGTATCATTCGCCTTTTACTTTCCTTGTGGAAATATGTTATGATGAATCTAATTTTATTGTTTTAAGAACTTATATATCGCAGTCATGCAGGAGAAAGTGACCAATTGCATTTTTTTTAAAAATAAAAACCTGACTATTTGTTATCTTAGCAACTTAATATTGCCCTGAAAAAAATCCCGAAGGATTTTAAACTTGGAAGTATAATATATTGACTTGTTAAAAATGACTAACTGCATTGATGTTTATTTTCTTTGCCAAGCAAAAGTGACTTAAATGTATATCCATGTATATCCTGAACATTTTACGTTTTGTTAGTTAGTCACTTTTTCTTGTACGACTACGATATGTTAAACAATATGTATATCCATGTGTATTTTTAATTTTTTTAAACATTTTATTTTCATTCACAACCTTTTATATGTAGTCGATATTTGTTATAATTCGTAGTATTCACCAACCAAATATCAGAACAATTTGAAAAGCAAAGAGTTGAATCGGTCGGGAAAATATACAAGTTCATATTAACCTTATTATTCCTTTAGAAACCCATCCCCTTTGACCCTCATAGTTTGGTTAGTGCTAAGCCTGCTTTAGTGGTTTAACCAGTGATTCTAATAGCACAATATTATTACAATATTTACTCTGTGTATTTCAATAACGTTTAATTTAAATGTTTAATTTGAATTATTAATTGTGAATTCCTCACTTTTATTATAAACATGAGGAAACGCCTTGAATATTGTATTCTTTCATTGATTCGTTTTGTTAATTAAGTGCGTTATTTTTTGTTTGTAAATGCCTCGCGTGCTGCACGCGTATTTTTGTGCCCTGCTCATAATAAAATATGCTTAAACGCGTCCAGTGTGATGTTATGATATTGTTTTCCTAGATGATATAAACTTGATTACAGTTGCAAAGGGCACGATTGTGATTGATTTTTAAAAAGCCTATTATAAATAGCCGTATACAGTATTTTTTTCTGAATTAGACATTTGTTTTTGCTAATAAAAATAACGCTTTTCGTATAACGTAAGTGGTAAGTGTTTTTTTGTTTTATCTAATGTTATTGAAAAATCTACATTTTTTGTAAATAATGTCGCTGCATGAATGAGGGAATTTTCGTTTCTGTTGCTTAATTCTTTCATTTATTTTTTATACTTCCTGTTGCATTACTATGTGATAAATAATGTATTTTTACTGTTGAATTTTAATGTTTTAGTTGAATTTAATTCCCTGCAAGCTGTACCCGCCCACGCGTTGCTTTGACTCAGTCTGGTTAAATAGAAAATCTCAAAGGATCGACGTATTACTTTGCAAGATTTAAGATTTTGACCAAATGAACATTGACGTTTTTATTTATATATATTTAAGTTCTAATTCGCGTCCATTTTGAATACAGTCAAGCTCTTTTCCTTTCCATTTAATCAGACTTACTCACAGTAACGATTGGCTTGAAATTAGAACATAGAAATTTAAGAATAAAGGATAAGAATAAATAAACTAAGCAAAAGCTTTTTTTTAATAGATTTATATTATCCACTGACACTTCGTGATGGAATTGCATTTTTAATTTATTATTAGATTAAAACCAATATTTTTAGCTTTTCCACTTTTTTATTTGACCAGCGACCGGGTTTCGTCGTTACCGACATCATCAGACTGGTGAGAGGCCATACAAATTGTTATGTTATATATAAAAGAAGGCAGGAGTTGATAACCAATTGATATCAAATCATGGTTATCAACTCCTGCCTTCTTTTATATATAACATAACAATTTGTATAGCCTCTCACCAGTCTGATGATGTCGGTAACGACGAAACCCGGTCGCTGGTCAAATAAAAAAGGTTTTTTTTTAATTATTTATTTGGCAGCACCCAATGAAGGGATGTTACTGCCAGAGTCAAGTATTATTTTTATTTACAAACAAAATAATAATAGAAAATAATAATTACAATTAACACAAAATTTCATAGTTTAATGCGTTTAGCTTTATCATTTTACAAATTATATTACATTTTGCGTTTGTTTTTCTTTTATTTTTATCTTTCATTCTTAAATTTCCATGTTCTAATTTCTACATCTGCCAAATCATGATACCCATTTTTAATCAGTAGTCGCTTATACTTACTTATCAATAGAACTGAATTAAAATATTTGTTTATTATAGGTTTATCATAGTTTAACATATCGCTCACTCCTTTCAACAACGTCATATATAAAAAAACTTGATTTTTCAGGAGTTCGTTTTTAAAGTTTAAGAATATAATTAAATGTATTAAAAATAAATATCAAGCCACTTATTGAATTTTTTACTGTGCAATCTTTTTAGGTTAGACCTGATTTTTTCTCCATTTAAAAAATATTTAAAATATTTAAAAAATTGAATATATATACCTTTTCTTCAAAATGCAAAAAAACAACACTTTCTGCCCTGTAGCGGGTAAATATTAAGTTAAAAATATGCCGCTTTTGCTGGGATATAGTACATTTTCTGGACATTCCGAATACATGCACAACTCAAAACTGAAAATAGTCGATTTTTGTTATTTGACGTTGTTGGAAGGAGTGAGCGATATTATGTGTGTACTATGATAATAGCAGTTTATTGTTATGAATCTCTTGAATGGATGAGTGTTACGTATCACGATGGCATTATGTGCGATGGATGATCGTGGCTGGTTGATGAGTCCCCAAAGGTAACATTATGTACACAAAGCTCGCGTGTTCCCTTCCGAGTATCCCATTACCTTCCCGAATGGGAAGCCCTCGCCATTACTCTCATTCCCCGAGTTTATCCGACCGGCTTATTTTTTCCTTTGTGTCTTTGATTCGACGGTAAAAAGCCAACATTGATTTTCAACCTTTCCGCCCAGGGATTACTTCACTGCATAGTTTATGTCATATTATAATACTGTAAACACTTCGTTTCGACGACTGTTGTAACTGAATTTAAAAAAATATATAAAAATGAAATTAACAAGCATAGTGTTCGATGGAAACGCTTCAAATATGGGATATTGTTGGCTAGCAAGGATGATTTCATCTTCCATATTATGTTTTGCTTTCGATATGACATTTTATTTGTCCGTTTTGAGATATTCAAATTTGATTTATTGATATATCATCTATGTACTCAATATCTTTTATAGATTTGAGTGTCATTAACCTTTATACTTTTTTACTATGTCCGCCTAGGAAGCGTGTTCACAGATATTTTACCTCTATTTTTATTTTTTTCTTAAATTATTTATAGTTTAATTAATTTAATTATTAAAAAAGGAGAGGTAAAATAACTGTGAACAGAGTGTAGCTACTGTTCTGGAAGTCCCAGGGGGGTCAAATAAATATAAGTGATTTTTTCATACTAATATTTATTCAATATTACCCTGCACTGGTACCTGAAGCGGAGGGCCGATCACCTCTCCTTCATGTGTTACCGATCAAGATAACTTTTATGAAATTATAACAGAATTTGTAAATTGTAATGAGTTTTTGAAATTCCAAGATAAATCTGATATGAGTCCCGTTAGTTGTTATCGGCCTGTTCAGTCGGAGTTATTTCTTCCGCTGGCTAATTAAATCCGACTTACATTCATTAGGAACGTTCATTACCCTTGTTCAGGTGACGTTATCTTGCCGTAGCCCGCTTGCTCCTTACGTGTTTCCTTGTTAGATGCTTGCATTCTTAATTGAATACGATTCCTTTTAAGGAAGCTCTGTGTAAAACGGGTAAGGTAAGTTTACACCGTGATATTGACTAATGTCTAGTATGCGGTTTGAAAACATTTTTCATTTCTTTACAGCATTTCAGTCTGTATGCCGGGGGTTTCGTTTTAAGCAAATCGGCGAAATTCCATTAAAAATTTAAGTCTTCGTACATGCAATATAGTACTGTTTATATTTTAATGTATTTTAGTGTCTTATAGTTTCGGTATTCACTTTGTGGTAAGACATGATTGTATTGTAAATTGAAGGAAAAACAGATGTTTTAAATTATCATTTAAATTATTTTAGTGTCATTTAATGCTTACCCTTAAAATCATTAAATATATAGATTTTTTCAAATATGCCTTAATTCTCGTTACAGTAGAGTTGTGCCCCTTATTATGATGCGTGGATTGCATACTTTTTACTAACAGCAATGTCCTGACCTTTCGACTACCTCGATAATGAGAATATTTTATTTAAAAAAAGATCCCGAAAATGTTTCCGAAATAATTTTTTTTCCCGTCAACAAGAATTTTACGAATCCTAAAAACTAAAAATATGTTCTAGGATAAACTCCCCCTATCCGATAATTTTTTCAGTCTTAAAAAATCCTGAAAACCTGTGAAAGTGAGTGAAAAGTCCTCCTCCTCCGCTGTCGACAAAAAATACGTCATGAAAACCCTAAAAATGAAATTCGATATTTTACTAAAAATGTCCCGACGGGATCACGAGAAAAATATGGCCTTGTTACAGTCACGTTTATTAGTTTTTCTATGTGTTTTTATTGTTTTTCTTTAAATATAACAAATATAGAATCCAAATCCATCAAAACACACATGAATCGTTATTTATATCACAGAGTCAGTATTTATAGTGTGTGTATCCAATTACTAGATACATCCTGTTAATTATTTCCCCCCGTAAATCTTACCCTGAAAACATTTCGTAATGAAATAAATCTTAAGATTTTTACATTCATCAGTGAATTAAATACAAGAACCATTCCCTCGCTGCTCTCCAGTACGGTTTACCGAATTTTCGCTCGAAGCAATTCCTCACTATTTCGTTAGCATTATTTTTTGTGTTTGTGGTGTGTAATGAAACCATCCCTACTCGGAGCTAATTATATGTCGAACCCAAACAACCTTGCAAACCCTGCTATTTATTCTGTTCCGAATAGTTCCCGTGCTTCTTCATGCGAAATACTTTTGAACAATATATGTATGTTGAATAGTTGCCAAACACGCTCGGTAACAATATATCACTATTCATGTTTTCTTCTTCATTCTTCAAACCCTTATCCGCACCCGATGGTGCATAGGGCACTGCATCATATAAACGGAGTGTTATCTTGATCGTTAACATATGAAGGAAAGGTGATTTATCCTCCGCTTCAGGTACCAGTTCAGGTTAATTTTGATTAAATATTAGAGTGAAAAAGTCAATTTTATTTATTTGACCCCCCCTGGAATCAAACCCGGAACATCCAGTACGGTAGCCGAGCGTGCTTACTATTACTTTATTCGTATTTTCTACCAAAGTAAAAAAAATGCATATTTTTTCCCGTTATTCACTTGAATAAAAATTGTCATTTTGTAAACGGCTGCTTAGTTCTATATAATTTTTCCCCGTTTTTTCTCATCATTTTTGTGAATTATATTTCATTGTATCCTTTGACGGTATATTGGCGTTTAAAATTGAAATGAGACAATTTATCATCTCTGACATTGTTTTGAACAAATTGTTCGGGCATTCCAAACCTCTCCGGGCGTTGGCAAATGTTCAAATACATGTGTCTATCACGTAGGTGCGGCAGGACTAAAGCTGTCGTGCGTAATTTATTTCAATGGGGCTATTTTTGTTTTGTTTTGTTTTATTTTTTTCTCTTATATTTTTTAACAAAAGCATTGCGGGAAGTTTCAAATATAGATGGCTAACTGAGTATGGAATTACTCAATTTTCGCAGTCGTTTCTCACTTTGCGAATGACATGAGAAATGTGTTCCATGTTTTTCATTTATTAAATATTTGTTTTACTATTTATTTTTCGTATTAAGTTTTGTTTAGTGGCTAGTTTCACAAAATTTTGCTTTGTGAAACTAACCACGGGACCCATACGTGACTCAGTTTTTTTTTTAAATTAAACACTTCAATATACCACTTGATAAGTTTTCTTTATATATTCGACTAGTTTTCAAAACTTACACATGTTTTCATCTTCTGGCAAAACTTCAAACTAACGAAAAAAATTAAGATTTAGGGGTATATATAATTTAACAAATATAGGGAAGGGGGGTTTAAAAAACAAGATTTTTTGTAAAAGGAAACATTAATAATAATGGTGACGTATTTTTAAATAATAATAATTTTTAAACAATAAAAACTAACTAACCATCACGCCGCTTCCCCGCAGGGGTAGGCAGAGAGAAGAGAGCGCCACACCACTCTGTCCTTGCAAACATTCTTCGCCTCTTCCACGTTCATGCATCTCCTCATACATACCTGCCGATTGTTACGACTCCTAAAACAATAATGTTGCTATTTAAAAAAAATCAACATGTCATTCCACAAAGTTAATGCTGAATCAATTTATAAAACAGTTCTTTTAATATGAATAGAAGTTTTAAAGATATACTTATGTTTTAATTATCTTTCAAGCATTGATACAATAAAATTGAATGTTTATTATTCAAACTATTAGTTCAGTAAAGAGTATAAATATTTTGAATGCCTCATGGCAAGGAACGTTTTACTTATTAGATTGAGTTCATATTTATACTTAAGTCAGACTATATGATTCATTCTTATTGTTTTTTTGGTTCATTATTCCGTTGTGTCGACGTTTTGGGCGCCATTGTTGGGGTTATCATCAGTGCGATGTGTTACAAACATGTAACAAAATGTCACGTGTCAAACATCGAAACTCAAAACAAAAGCAAGTAGTTTGTAATATTTTGTATCCAATATTTAATGTAAAATAACAGCGAAATATCCCAAGAAAATACATCAAGAATATGAACTACGATAAATTACGATCTTCATGATTGACATACAATACATTTTTCAAAAATGTTTTTTTGCTAATAACGTACGTATTTATGTAGGTATTTATATAAATATACATTTATGTACGTATTACTAGTAGTTCGTCCGCCTCCGTAGTGTAATGGTCAGGACGCTCGGCTACCGTTCTGGAGGATCCGGGTTCGATTCCCAGGGGGGGTAAGAATAAATATGAGTGATTTTTTCACTTAAATATTTATTCAATATTACCCTGGACTGGTTCTTGAAGCGGAGGGCTGATCACCTTTCCTTCATGTGTAAACGATCAAGATAACAGTGCGTTTATATGACGCAGTGCCCTATGCATTATATTATTACTAGTAGTGAATATAATTTTTTGCAAAAAATATTTAAGGTGGTATGGACATATGGAGCGAATGGATAGCGGGAAAATGACTGAGAAAATATATTTGGGAAATGTGAACGGGAGAACGAAACGGGGACTTGGCACTACCAGATCAATCAGAACTTATAAGCGCCCTTGAGGTAGTATTTTACGAAAATGGCTCTTTATAAATCTTCTCATATTATATTATTTTTTGACATCTCATCAAAGATGAAGAAGAATATGGAAGTCTGGGCATTTACGGGGCTTACGACCGTCATAGGCTGGTTTGAGTGATCACTTTACACACGTGTAACATTCACCAATTCTACCCATTATTGACAACCACACTACTCAAATTCTTGGAAGTTCTATATATATGAACCAATTTAGAAACCTTGTTCATGAATCACTAGGACTTCACTAGAGACATCTATTGGTGAGATGTAAAGAAGCTTTTTATTAAGCAGAAACTCTTATATTAGTATGTGAGATCCGAATCCTGGATTATAATCACACACATGAGAAACGCCAGAAAATACCATTTTCATTTTTATTATTAAGCTTATAATTTGACCAGATAATTTATTTACAACATTTTGAGTGTGTCCAAATACTTGTTCACAAAATCTGGATTATCTCCAATTACAGGAGTTATTTTCATATTATTATTATCATTAAAATATGGTGTTGTCAGAAGTCTACCTAGTCGAAGGGCATGTATGATCAGATGTATGGATCTGAAGCAAGCTAGGAGTGTGTGACAGTACAGAAGAGTATGGCGTTCTATCCTATCTGCCTTTTCATTCAGCGAAACGGCATGATGGTAGCAAAAGCAAGTTTTGTTTTCCAAAGATTTTTTTTTTACAATAAATTAAGTAAGCAAGATAGTTTATTTTGTCTACTTGTAATGATTTTATGAATAAAATTATAAACATGTATTCATCTTATTTTCTCCATACTATTTTGCTCTCCTGAGCTCCTGATACATCCTTTCCTAGTTTCGAGTCCACTCTAATGTCGCGTGACCCGCGGCGAGAGGGGGTCGTGCGTGTCGAGTGACCGCAGTTTTGTTTGTGTGTACTTCAGGCCGGCCAGACTATGTTACGTTTATAATTATTTACTCTCCACAATACACTGATCCAATTTGCCCGCAAATTACTGCTAATATTTGCCCATTTATTGAATTCCCGCCCACTTCCCGGGCGCACATGCCGAAAGTTGCTTGACGCTAGAAACGAAAAAATTTTTTTTTTGCCATACAAATATATCCATTGTATTCAATGTGTAATGGTTAGCGTGTTAAGCTACCAGACTGGAGATCCCGGGTTCGATTCCCAGGGGGGGGTGAAAATAAATATAAGTGATTTTACACCCTAATATTTATTTATTACTAACCTGGACTGCTTTTTGAAGTGCAGGAGTGATCACCTTGCCTTCATGTGAGTAACGATTAAGATAACACTGCGTCAATACGATGCAGTACCCCATGCTCCATTGGGTGCGAATAAGGGTTATTCAATACTATGAGCCTAGGCGCCTCGTATTTGAAAATATGAATCAAGTTGTGGCAGAGTGAGGATCAAACCTAAAGCCTGGGTCGCCTGACCACTGAACCTCAGTCATATTTACCTGTATTTAATGGATGGTAGTCATACACGCATTCTGGTTACGTAGACTTTTGACATGACCAGAATCAATCCCTCTTAAAAACAAGCCACAAGGCATACAAAAATATATACGATACATTTTTTTGTTTTTCTTAAACATTTTTTTTTGTGTTTATGAAAAAGCATGAATCGTTGTAAGGCTGAAATGATAAAATGGTGACCGCTTTATTACCTACGACGGTATTGTAGGAGTTTTAATTTGATCATCCACACGTCCCATCCAACACGTGAATTGTGGATTTATATCTTTTCATAACGTAACATTTTGTTGAACGGATAAATCATTATGACCCTTAAAATCTCCGTAATATTCATTTTGTTGGAATAGAAAATGGGATGTGAATTATGACCAACCCACTTTTTCGCTCGGATTTTACAGAAAATAACAAAAATATGCTCATTTACATTTACCTTCATAATGCGACTTTCTTGAATATTTTGTTGTTCATTTTTTACTGTTTGTGGATTATTTCTTATCTTCTTGTGTATATTTTGTAAGGTTATTTTATTTAATCCACTTTCATTATTTCCTCTCTACTTTAATGCTGTTGGATTTATTCCATTATATTGTTCTTTTGCCGAATCCTTATAACTTTTTTGTATCTATAATACATGTTTCTTTTGAAAAAATAGTTAAATTGATTTATTTTAAATAAATGCTACTATACCATCCATGTTTAAAATATATTTTGTAACTTGTGTTTCATTGATCAAATTAATATTTGGGGAACTTAATATTTGCTTTATCGATTTATACAAAGTCATTTTGCTTATTTATTTATATTATTTTAAACGGATATAACTGAAATTAATCTTTCCCACGTTTGTATACCTATACTCATGTTTTATTTTTATTTTTTTTTAATAAATTTAAATCGGTTAGCATTTATCTGTTTAAAAATTAGTAATATATCTCTGGGACGGCTGCACTAAAATCATCGAATATTTTGAATATAATGCACCACATAATTCTTCGATTTATATAAATCCACAGCTGCGCGCGTTCTGATTTGATCTTCAACCATTTAATGGTTAATTGGAAATTATTTCCTTTACTGAGATCCGCGTGTCAGAAGCTTTTAATCACCCTTAATACTAGATTATTACATTTATTTCTCTAATTAGAGAAAGCTACGTGGAATTATCACCGTCGTAAATTAGGAATTCCCTTAGTTTCGCGCTTCCTGTTGTCAGCCATATGTTTCACGCAACTTCCCTTACCAATCGGAACTTTGGTTGACTTGAGCATTCGCTTCCCGTCGTTTTGATCCTTCACCTAGGAAGGTTCATCGTACTTAATTAATGTCACTTCTGTTTGCTCCTGGCGATTATTATGCGGTGTTGCCATAGAAACTGTCTGGATTGCCGTCTATCACAGACGAGAATAATCATTGTTAATTCTTCAGTCAGTCGCCGAAATTTGTAGACCACATTTGTAGCGGCTAATACTAGAAGTGGCTGTATTAGCTTAGGTAATTTTGAGTTAGGTAGTTCACTATTTAAATACTTGAAATGTCCATATGGGTCGGTATAATGTACATAATTGAAAATACAGGCAGTTTATACACTGTGAAATTTCTAGTAACTTCTCTTATGTCATAAACTTTATTATTTGTTGATTATAATAATACCAGTATTTCGATTTAATTATAAAATACTCCTTGTATATAGGAAATGGTTAAAACAATTTTTTTTTGAAAATTACATTTTGGAAAAAATATCTAACTATTGACATCGGGACTCAAATCCGGGACCTAATGATGTTGTAGTAATTTTCTTTATGAATAATTTGTTTATCAAATTATTTCGCATTTTAACCATTGGTTTATTTGCAAATGAAAATATATAAATCATAGTTCATTGAAGTACCTACTTATGAGTTAAGGTACGTCACAGCGTTTATTAATACTATCAGTAACTCTGAAAATAAAACTGATAGTTTTTTTATAGAAGTAGGATATATTTTTAAAAGATATCATTCGTAAATAAGGATAAACGGCATAACATATATGTAAAATACAACGCTAAGATGCTCCATTATACCATAGAACTATTTTACAAACGTCTAGTATTTTTCTTTGATTACTAACTTGACCTAACGTGACACCTGATTTAACATCTCGCCTCATCTAACCTAGCATCATCACTTTTTCAGTCAAGCAACATCGACCCCGCCAAAAGCCACATCGCCCGGTCTGAGAGATTGCGCGGATCAATTGGACATATATCTCGTTTTAACTTCGTTATCTTCCCCGCTATCACGCCGAGGAAGCCATTTCACGATGAATGAAGACCGTTGTATTATCCGTTTTAATTGTTGTTTATATTTGTCAATTAGAGGGCCCGGTTTAGACGCGGCAATAATTTCCCAAAGGTCCGCGTGACCGATACCCTCCCGACTCCCGGGGTCGGGATTACGTATTCAAAAGTGCGGGCCGACCCCTGGGCTATCCAGAATGGATATTGTGTTTGCTGTGTCCACTCGCCTCCCGCCCTCGCCGCACCGCCCCACTCGGCCCTAGGCGGTATGTACCAGGAACTGTCCGAAAAGACTGTCTCAAGGCATGCGACTACCGCTTAGATAGAGTCCTTTTGTATGGAATATTTGCATAGATTATCTTTCTTCCATAAATGTAGCGAATTTCTAAACATTAAAAAAAATCCCTTTCTGGAAAGCATATAATATCACAGTTCGTCTACATATATTCATAAGTTCGCGCTGAAGTTTGATAGAGATAATTTTTCAGTTTAATGCCATAAAATCTATTTTTTCACTCATGGATACGGCAGTCTATTTCACTAATGGATACGGCGGTGTGGTTAAATCTATCCATTTTTAATTTGTTTTACTTGTTAAATACCTCTATTTCTGAAAATCTATTGTGATGCGTATTTCGATGCATTCCGCATCATTTTCAAATATCTAATGTTTCGAAACACGTGTCACAATAGATTTTAACAAATCCACTATTTGTGTTTACGAAAAAAACTTAAATAAAAAAAATACGTACTATTGAATAAAATAATCTAAAATATAAATTTTTCATAAGTGGAAGTCAATCGTGGATAGAAATGTAAATGTTGCACTTGTGTAAAGTGATTACTTAACCAGCCTATGACAGGTCATTTATTGTTTTGTTTTAAAGATATTCCTTTTTTATTATTGGTAAATTTATGATGAATAAACGCCTACATTTTCATAAATGTATTTCGCAAACAAACCAATGAATGAATATTCTAAATCAGGAAAGAAAAACGTCTTATTGTTCGAATTATTATTATTTATTTTCTAAAATAAATAAAATCATGCCACAATTTTCGTTAATTAAAAAAAATCATATTTCCTTTAATTATCGTCATGCCGAATTAATATTAAAATCATGTTTTTATTTTTGTGGTTTTTAACATTAACCCCTTAGTCCTCAGTGTTTTGTTACCATCCCTGGACAAGTGACTCTAGTGGGGAGATAGCAAAGGGATGTCTTTGTATAAATATTTGCCATGTGGTGGACATAAAGAAAGCCACTCGTGTTTGCCTTATCCTATTCGCGGGGTTGTTTTGTCCCCGTCGTTACCCATAGAGTGCATACATGGTGTTTTTATTATACGCCTTAGTATTTTGTGCAAATCTACGACGCTCGCTATGGCATAATAATGTGGTCATTGCATCGCGGTGACAGCGATGATGTCCACGATTTGAATAAAAAATGGGCTTGTATATACAGTGATTTTTTGTTTGTTTTTGTACCTTCTATTCTCTCCTACGTGTGATTTTATTTTGTTTTGAGCATAAGTATAAAAATATCAGGTTAATAGCTCTTGTACTAAATTCTCTAAATAGAATAGAATAGTGTCATTAGCAGTCGGTAAATATTTGTTATTCGTATAAAATGAACAGTTTATTTATGTACGGTATCCATACATATCCATTTTTTCTAACCGCGCCCAATGGTGCACAGAGCACTGCAACGTATCGACGCAGTGTTATCTTGATTGTGAATTTTATAAAAGTAAGGTTATCAGTCTAGGGTGATATTAAATAAATGTGACTGAAAATATCATTTTTTTTCGACACTTCTTCAGTCTCAAGCACTGTAGTCAAACGCGCTTACAAGTACACTACAGAGGCGGAAATTACATTTTAATATTTATATAAATATTTAATTTCCATATATAATTTGATAAATATATCCTTATTTTATTGTCTGCCTCCGTAGTGTAATGGCCAGCATGCTCGGCTCCCGTTCTGGAGGTCCCTGGTTCAATTCCCAGGGGGGTTTAATAAATATAAGTGATTTTTTCGCTCTAATATTTATTCAATATTACACTGGACTGGTACCTGAAGTGGAGGGCTGATCACCTTTCTTTCATGTGTTAACGATCGAGATAACACTGCGTTTATATGAAGCAGTGCCCTATGCACCATTGGGGTGCGGTAAGGGTTTTATTATTATTATTTTATTGAACAGTGTGCATATTTCGTAATGTAAAAGGTAATTGTTATTGGTTATTTCACAAAACTTCTGCATTTGTTATATCCGTCCATGAAAAATATGAAATCGATCCCTATCAAACGCGGTGTTTTTTTTTTGTTGCTTTCGAGTATCGCAAGCGTTGCAGTATATTCTTTTTGCTGCTCCACAAACGATTCGATTTCACGAACACTGCACGGCATGGCTTGCTACTTGCCTGTAAACACCGCCAACTTTTTATGTACCTTTCGACGCTTAATGCTCGCTGTAGTATGATGCATACGTCGGTCGGTACCTAAATTGACGTTTGCTTCATGTTAGCGAACGTTATTTGATGGTTTTACCTTTATGCGGGAGGTACCTGCTAACTCACCGGTGTTGTTACACCTATATCTATCCATTGTATCGATCTGACTGCTGCTAGCACTTGCTTTACTCTCTTGGGTATGATAATTTCACTTTTAGCTATTTTTGCAATCTACTGCGATATTAGTTAGCGTAAAGAAAGCATTAAAGGGTTGATTTCATGAATTTCCTATACAGCATCGTGTTTTTGCATTTTGCAACATGTTTTTGTCCTGTTTTCTCATATTTTCTACTGTGTAGGTACTCGTAATATATCTTCAATGATTTCTATAAATTATTTTTAATCTTAATTAGGTACACTTGTAGTGTTTTTTTTTTGCCTACAAGCTAATTCAATCCATTGATTGATTCGGCAGTCACTTTGTGGTTAAATCTTTGCATTTTTTAAATTTATATTTTATTTGGTAAACACTACTATTTCTAAATATCTATTGTGACATGTCTTTCGATGCATTTCGTATAATTTTCAAACACTGTACGGTGTTTGAAAATGTTGCGGAATCCATCGAAATACGAATTACAATAGATTTAAGGAAATAGTGGTATTACCAAGAAAAACTAATATTAAAAATAATTCTATCCAATCTGGATCTCAATAAGCCCAATATTATAATTCTAGATAACCAGTCCTATTTAAATTTCCTTCGTTTAGCTTGGCGATTCGTTCTTTTTGTATTAAGGATTGATGTTTCGGCTGAGTTTGTAGCTTGTGTGCGTCGCTTGCCTAGCTCGTATTCCACCACGCGGTATTATATTTATAAGGGAATCGATTAATTTTACACCGGCGATTATTTGCTAGTTTACGGCTAATTTCGAATTAAAAAAGTAACCACGTTTGTGATAGGGATGATTTAGCAAGACATGAGGGCGTTCCGCCCCGCCCCTCTCCCCCCGCCCCCGCGGGCCGTGTTGGCTTTTGACGCCCAAAAGGTCTATAACTCTATATGAAACGTAAATATCCGAACCTGGGAAAGCACTTTGCCTTATTGGCAAAATATTATAGGTTATCCCTAGGAACGGTGGGGTGGGGCGGGCGGCTCGAGGGAACGGCCTTTGGGGGATTTTCTACAACTTGACGTTTCTTTTACGTTTGACGTTTTGAGATACTTCAAACTAGTGTTAAGTGTTTGGTAGACCGAGGCTATCCGGATCACTTTTTTTTTTATAAATCATCATGTATTTATAATATAACTTTTACCTTTTTTTACATTTAAAAACTAACTAACCACCACGCCGCTTCTTTGTAGTGATATGTAGAGATAATAAAACGACACATCAGTCTGTCTATGCAAACTATCTTCGCCTCTTCCACATTTATGCATCTCCATTTATTTTGTACTTCTGCCTGAAATTTTTAAATATATATATATTTTTTTGAAATAAAAAATATCCGAATTTTTATACAGATTCAATGAAAGAAATGTAACAAAATCGCGATCATTTTTGGATGGAGGGTCGATCGATAGGCACAACGTTGTTAATTTTTCAAAATTTTATTAGAAACAATTATATTATTTACAATTCTGACTATTTTATTTCAATTGTAATAAAATATTACTTAAAATTATTCAATTTTAGTTAAAGTTTTACTTTGTAAGTACAACTATTTCTTGAATACTATTGTGACACGCGTTTCGATGCATTCTGCATCATTTTAAATTAAGCGACTGCCGAATCAATTAATGAAATTATTCAATTTGATCCAAGTTTTTAATTTTTTTCCTGATGAGTATAATACTGAATCGCAATAATTTTTATTCATTTTCATCGAAGCATGAAAGGCATTTTCGTTTGTAAAAGAAGCTATGGAATTCTAAGGAAATGTGGTATTTATTTAATATACATAAAACCCTCGCACGTTTGATATTTCAGAACTGTTAACTTTCAACTGTTGATTTCTTTCAGTCGAAAATTAACTCATTTCTCGGAAGAAATGTAGCGTGTATTTAGGCAGTTGTGTAAATTATATTTATAAGTAATGAACACGTATTTATAACTTGGATGGAATAAATTATCATCAGCGTTTTCGTACATAATTGGCAGAGGTACTTTGGCACTATGGTGTTTTGTACATTTTCTCAAACTACTCACATTGACGGATTCCTAACTTTTAATTACCGGTTGTGTTCTCGTGGTGGCGTGCCGAATTCTGGATCGGAAGCCCGGGCATTGATTTTCCGTAAATTGATTTGTTATCTAACGCTTATACTTCAAAAAAATATATTTAGTATTTGCGTTTATCTGATGAAAACGAGTATTTCAATTTTATTTAATATATGTTTCACGTTGTGTTAATTACTTTGTTTTATGGTTTCTGCGTATTTAAGCTTTGCCTTTCTGATCATCCAAAAATACACGTAATCCGAATGGGGGTAACAAAAGACCCTAGTTCATATACGTATGGAAATCGTAGTACGCAGCTCGCAGTAAGTACCAACTGAGTGAGACAACACGTCCGTGCCAACGCGCCGTCATGCGGCGACTGAGTGCGGGTAGCGGGACACTAGAGTAGCGGGACGCTAGATCAAACAAAAGTCTTAGTTTTCTCGTTCTCTCGTTATGGTAGTACCACATTTATTAGAGTGTAAGAAATAAAATGACGCAGGCAAAAAAAAAATAATGTGCTGATATATATATATACTTATATATATATGTACGTAGATTTCACGGCACCGACCGATTGTGCTTTTTATCATAAACAATACTTTGAAACATTTAACGATTTGAAATTATAAAAATAAAAATGGAAAATATTCCTCAATGATATTTTTTATATAATTAAAAAGTAAGTAGCTCTTATAATACAAAGTTATCAAATTAAAATTCATATACTTATGGGGGATTTCAACCCACCTGTTAGATCGAGATAGGTTAATTACTTACTTTTTTTAAACTATTTATTTTACAAAACCTCAAGTTTTATTAACAATTTTTCACTTCACTCGCATTTCGCACGTTGCGTGACCGCGCCCCATTATTTAATATTACCATATTCAAATTAATTCTTTATGCATACTTTTCTTTTCTACTTAAAATGATTCTCCCACATCCTATCATTAAGTTTTTTTGTACACAAACATATCGAGCCCTTCAATATTAATAGTCGGAGCTTTTAAACAACCTCGTTTTGATATTATCAGCGACGGACGACCATTGTGAGTGTAATGGGTCTTTCTAATCATGAATTAATTACCGAGAGTCCACAATACTCGCTAGTTGCCATTCGGCAGAGTGATTGGTGAGGGTAAACAGCCGGGGCGATCGATACTACCACCCACTGCTGCGGCTCTGGCTTTCGTGCCGGTTTATCACTGTACGCGTATGTTGTCAATACTCGGTTTAGCCCGTAAAGTGGGAGACAATTTTTCTCTCCAGATACGAGATATAACAAACGACCCTTGTACATCATTGGGTGTAACCGCACTTTAAACTGCTATCATTGATATATCTTTTCATACAGACGTTTATTTTTGCCCCGACATTGCCAGTATGGAATAGGTTTCCTTTTTGTGCATTAAAAGCGTGGTTAACTTTGTGGTATGGTAATATAACACTCTACAGACCGTAACAACTTCAGTTTAGTCCACATTTGACCTGATGATGGAATGATTATTCTGAAACCGGTAGTCATGAAGTAGTGTTTTTTAAAGTGATATTACACCAAGTGAAAGATGAGTGATAAAGAGAGGTTTCCTTTTTCTATTTGTTTTTTATTAAGACATAGTTATCAATGGCCCGTAACTTATTTTTATTTAAATCCAGGTAACATTTAGTATGATTGTTTTTCTTTTCTTGAAATACCGTTTTTGTATTGAAAAATAAGTTTTTACTCGAAAAAAATGTATGGTTTTGAAAAGAAAGGAGTCATTGTAAGGTGAGGAGTTAAGAAAAGCATTTAAAAATATTATTTCACAAAAATATATTCTCTGGCTTCTCGTGCAACCGATCCCTGAATGAATTGAATTTTTGCGAATTCCATCTTAAAATAGTGGACGGAAAATGATGAAAGAGATATTCATTAAACGATCTTGAATTATTATCTTTTTATGTTCACGCAAACGCCTAACATTAGATTACTTATTGTTCCATCACCACCCACAGTTTTATTACTAAGTGAAAGAGTTGTCGGGGGCGCCATATAAAGCAATAAGCCGAGCATAATTTTCAATTTAGTTTGTTAAAAGTTTTTAGCAGCAGACGGAAGCTCTCTGTCGGTGGATGGTTGCCAAAGTTTATATTTATCGAGCAATTAAACCTGTCGACCGCCAAGAAACCTTCTAATATTTAGCCATCGATAAAAGCTTCGCTTAGTTCAAATTCCAATTTACCTTGCACAGTTTCTGTAAGCGCCTTTGACCTTGACAAAAATTTTAAAACACGACAATTTTTTTTCTCTCAAAATTTCCTTGAATTCTTGATTTTTTTGTCTCAATAAAACGCATAATAATTTATTATAATTTAATTTAAAAATAAATATTGGTGCGTCATACTAATAATATTATATTACGTGCGTCGTAATAATATTTGTATAATATTAATAAATATTTGTAAAATATTGCGTAGTGATTATTAGATCCTCATTGCCGTTTGATTTGTTTAATAAAAAAAAATATATATCTAATAGGTTTTAAATTGAGCATTTCGTACTTTTTCTTCTCCCTAGACATTTGTTTAATTCGATTTGGACAATTTGCCATTGTCGTTCCCTTTGCATGCTTATAACTTTTATTTGCACACTCAAGTGTGTGAAGTCCATTTTTTTTGTTTAAAGGATACATTTTTTTATTTAAACGAAATAAAAAACCTCCACCAAATCTGCTCTCTATGAATACCGTTTTATATGGGAACATGGATTTGTATGAATAATATATATTTTTAACTCTGCAGTGGTTATTATAATATCGTTGTGTTATTTTCTAGGATTAAATATTTTCATAATGAACATGTGTATACGTGAATTGTATAATATGTACAGGGGTTGGAGTGAAGTAATGTTCTGAATGTTTTTTGTTCAATTAACTTTGAATACCCACGATTTATCAAATTCGTTACTCGTGGCTTCGAAGAAGTGAAAGGGGTATCGGGGAGGTAAAGGTAAAAGGTAGACAACAGGAAATTACATTTTCCTCACACAATAATAAAAAAAAATAAGGTGTGGTGATACATTGCTATTTGTCATGTATAATAATACTACTTATTTCCAGTGAAATAATCGGAATATATTTGGTAAACTTTTCGTAAAAAGTTCTGAGCACCATAACAGTACTTTTCTTGATAAAAACGTAAGTTTTTACTATGCTATACGTAAATCATAATTGTGTCGTTTTTCTCTTTTATTCATTTATGTTTTAATCATTTTATTGTACCTTGTACTTTTTTATTTGATATTTAAACTTTCCTCATTCCGGGTTTTAAGTGAAATTACAAAATAAACACGAAATCACAATCAGTGCGCTATTTAAAATGTGATTTTCCTTAATATATTTAGGATTGTCAGTGGTTCTATATATTTCTCAGTTCAACAGGTTTGGTCAATAAATAAATAAAACAACCGAACAACATCTTTGGTGTTATAAAAATAAGACCATGGAAATTACAAAATATGTACTATCGACACCGATAACACTTCAACGTAATATACGTTTTTGATAGCGTATATTCCTTATAGCCCTTGAAAAACTCATCAATTATTTTTTACCTTGGTAAATACCACTATTTCTTTAAATCTACTGTGACACGTGTTCCGATGCATTCCGCATCATTATTAAACACCGCCAAATGTGTTTCACCGTCACCGATGTTTGAAAATTATGCGTAAATCGTGTCACAATAGATTTTGGGAAATAGTGGTATTTACCAACTTAAATTGAAAATGGATAGATATTAATTACCACAAAGTGACTGCCGAATCAAATAATGAAACTCGGTTTTTAAGATATTCTTACATTTTGATTAACATTTAGGTTCTACTACAACAAATTAAATAAATTAATCTTGAATACATTTTCATTGAGGCTAGCATTCAGGAATGGTTTCATAACAGTACCCAGAAGAAGAAAAAAAAACTAATATTTCTATTAAATTTGAATCCGTACTATCTGGCTCTGGGGTTTCATACTACGTTATTGTATTCACACGGTCAGACAGTGCTCCGCAGTGATTGTGTGAAACAATACATTTATTCGAGAAAGCCGTTTCTCTCAGCCTCTACACAATTTACATCGTAATACGTATAAATAAACCTGACTTCACACGGAACCATGCCTATTAAACAATCCTTGCAGGAGATAAGGGGTTTATCGCGTACCTTGTCTTGGGCCGCGCAGAGCCGAGACTTCTCAAAACGGCATAGCTGGCTTCTTACGTTTTACCTCGGAAATATTTTCCCCTACACAGCTCCGAGAGCGTACAAAGGCAGTCTCGACTGGTTCGCCCGTGTTTTCTTCTTTAATTACATTCATTCTGTTAAAATTCAATGAGTCCCAACGTTTTCTTTAAACGCGAGCGCCGTGATGAGAATCCGTAAGGCACATTCGGGATCGCACTTGTAACTTTCCTTCTCGTTTATATTAGAATCGTCCTTCCATTCGCTCGGGGTAATTGAGATTTTGTTCTCGGTAATCCCGTCGGATGTTTTATTAATTGGTTTTTAAAAGAGTTTCAAAACGTTAGTCGGTTTGCTCACTTGATATTCTGAAACAAAGTTCTTCTTTATTTTTAGTGCTTTCACGCAAACATCATGAGGGTCCGATACCTTGCGGGAAACCCGCCTGGCACAGCGCGGGTGTAAACTGTGCACATTCGAGTTAAACTTAGACTATGTTTGATGTTCTCTGAAACAAAGTTCTATGCAATATATATTTTTTTGATTTACAGCTTACACTGGTTGTTAATTGAATCTCTAACTAACTGACTAACTGACGGTAGGCAGAGAGAAAAGAACTCACCTATTTGTTATTCGAAACGATCTTCGCGTATTCCACATTTATGCATCCCCTCCTACAGACCAAGTAATTAAAACACTTATTCACGCTAAATTTTCCTTGATTTTTCTCTTCTTTTGTTACCAACTACATTCGCCTCTTTGTTTTACCGTTTTTTCTTCATTCATTCGAATCACATGCCCAAACAATCTCAACACACCTTTCTTAATTATGTTCGCTACTTTTTTTGGATTCTGAAAACAAAATGTACTAATGTGTTTTGTCAAGTTGATTCGACTATTGTCACAATTTTACGATATGAAAAAAATTCATTTTTTAATGAAGTTTTTAAATTATATTTTTATCAACAGTTTACAAGTGGATTGTTAGCCAAATGTATCTCTTATGTGTTATTTACGAATTTTTTGTAAACATACAGTTTTTAGACCCGTGTTTTGCTAAATGATTAACGTTTTGGCGTTCGCAACGGACTGCCAAAACGTTCCACCATTATTTATTTGTGTTTCGCTTTAAAAGCGGTGATGTTTTCCCGCCAATTAACCAATTTGATGACAGTTTATCACGTGACGTGCAGCCGTGATTTCCACGTTTCTCTACCTGTAATTATATTCCGATATAAAATAACGTGCTCGCCTATTGCCGTCCGTGCCACAATTTGCATATCATTTAATATAAATGTATAATCTGTCGAATAGTTAACTTATCTGCAAATACGATCGAGTAGTTGGTTAACTTTGTATTTCGATTAAAGCTTATCTAATAGCTTTTGAATGTGTAATACGTTTTTTTGCAATGGTGTTATTTTCATTCGAAACAGTCGTCAATAGTTATTTGTCAAGATTTCCGGGCCTCCTGGTTATTTATAAATAATAAATAATAATAAAATTGGATAACTTATATAGCGCCATTTTCGTAAAAAAATACCTCAAGGGCGCTTAATTTATCCCATGTTTTAACTGACAAACCTGCTTATTCGTTATATTACATTACTTTATAATTTTTTTCTACTTCTTCTTGGTTTAGGCCTTGTGGTGTGTTTTTAACAGGGTCAATCCATCTATTTTGTGATGGTCGCGCAGTGCAATGTGAGGGAGTCTGGATGGTTCCATCCTCCTCACATGCCACCTAGTGACATCTTCGATCTCGCATATTTCTCTTATCTTTGTGTTCCTTATTCTATCTCGTAGACTCTCGCCATATATGATCGTTATAGTCTTCATTTCCGCCACTCTTAATTTATAAATAATTTACTCCAATGTTTTTTTTAATTATCGTCCGTATTGGTTTTTGCATGTTCACATAAGTTACTATTTTTTTTAGTATTCCAGTTTAATTTTAACGTTAGTGTTGATTGTCACAACAATTAATTTGTGTACATTGGAAAATGGGTGCTAAAATATAATAAATGCCCCGAGAAGCCTATTCTCGATAGCTTTTTCCTCCCACAAGAATGTCCCAACAAAGGAAGGGTATTTCTTTTACCTTGAAATTGGATCTCTCATAACATGTATAATATACAGCATTAATAATCCACTAAATCCCACTACGCCTCTAAACTGCAATAATGCAGCAAGGTGAAAGGATATAAATATCACTGCGTCAGAGTAATAACGCTTGCTCTCTACACGCTAGAGAGGCAATCTATGCCGGCGTTGTTTATTATTATAACGTATGAAAAAAAAATTACCAAAATTTATTTAACAGAAATCATTTCATTAGTCGATTCGACAGTCTCTTTGTGGTAATATTTATCAATTTTTATTGTAAGTTTTACTTTGTAAATACCACTATTTCAAAATAAATAGTGATATTTACGAAGTAAAATTTCTTTTATTTATTGTTTCGGCATTCTTTTAGTGGTAAGACATGATTAAATTGTAAATGAAAACACTTGTTTTTTTACCACTTTAGTTTTATGTTTATTTTTGACGATTAGTTTCGCAAGCTACAGATGCTTCCATCTACGAATTTGAATGTAAACTAAAGCAATAATAAAGATAAATAATTATCTGTACTTTATTTGAGGAGGGGAGGGGGTAATTTAGGGGGAGGAATGAGTTAGGATGTGGAGTTTGAGGATAACGGCAACGTGGAAAGCAAAAGTGAAGAATTTTGAAAGAACATATTATCTATTAGATTATTATTATTAAAATTTAAGTTGGATATCAAGATTTTAAAACTTATTTTTTATTTGGCCTTTGTTTGTAAAAATTTACCTTCAAAAATTAGTCTTCAAAAATTAATATAAAACTCAAAAAGTGGTAAAAAAAACAAGTGTTTTCATTTACAATTTAATCATGTATTACCACTAAAAGAATGCCGAAACAATAAATTCAACAAATTTTACTTGATAAATATCACTATTTATTTTGAAATAGTGGTATAGTAAAACTTAAATTAAAAATAAAACAAATTATATCATATCGCTCACTCCTTTCAAGAACGTCATAAATCAAAAAAATTGATTTTTCAGGAAAACGTTTTTAATGTTTATAAACATAATACAATTTAATAAAAATAAATATCAAGCCACTTATTAAACTTTTTACTGTGCAACAGATCTTTTTAGGTTAAACCTGAAGGTTTTTTCTCCATTTGAAAAATAATTATTTCATTTTAAAAAAATAATCAAACAATACCTTTTCTTCAAAATGCAAAAACAACACTTTCTGCCCTGTAGCGGGTAAATATTAAGTTAAAAATATGCCTCTTTTGCTGGGATATAGCACATTTTCTGGGCATTCCGAAAACATGCATAAGTGAAAATTGACGATTTTTGATTTATGACGTTCTTGAAAGGAGTGAGCTATATGTAATATTAAGTAAGGAAATTCTATGTAATTTGTGGAAATTCTATGAAATTTGTTAATGATAAATGGCATGTGGATCAGGGTCATAGAACCGTAGAAGAATATATATCATAAGCGATGATCTGTCAAACTGAAAACTATTGAATTTTGTATTCCAATTCGAAGCCTCCATCCCTCGCCGGGTATTATACTTCGGTCGAGATTGTACGTCCTTCGGGAGATGGAGTCGTCGCATGTAGCCGCGCGTCACTTGATTTATTATAAGAGAATATTATGTGTCGCACTAAGCCCGCTTCGTTTTCTTCTTTCTCTCCTCTCCGGCCTCCGTTTAATAAATTTTCCCGAGAATTCGCGTGAGTAATGGCGGTGCGGGTGATTTTTTATTTCGCGTTTTAATTTCCCAGCGTCTGTAATCGCCGGATTGGATGACGCCGGTGCCGTTTACTTTTTCGTTACACCCTCCCCTTTGATCTCGCCCTGATTGTCTCTTGATCTGTTTGAATAAGTAATTTGCTCTCGAGCGGGGTGACACAGAATTGATGGAACAGCCCGAGTGAAGTGGGCGAACCGCGATAATGGTTATTTATTAATTCTCTTTAGAGTTCTTTAATTTGATTACTTTTATAGCTTTATATTTTTATCGATTGTTTTGAAAATACGAGTTTTTGTCAATAATTTTATAATTAAAAAACAAATTACACAACTAATATAACAGCTACAACATACAACATACAACATACAACTAGTTTTAATTTGTACCAGAAGATGAAAACACTTGTCGTTTTCGAAACTAGTCGTATATATAAATAAAACTCATGAAAGTGGTATAAGTATTCAAGTGTTTAATTTTAATAAAAAATTCATACAACAGCAAACAAAATTATTGTCTTTGCAATCATCGAATGTTAAATAATATTCTAAATTTTTCAGCATTTTTCAGCATTTTGCAACATCTTACAGTACTTATTTCAGTAAAATATATATTCATTTTTAATTTAAGTCTACTTGGTAAATATCACTATTTCTTATCTATTGTGACACGTGTTTCGATGCATTCCGCATCATTTTTAAACACCGTATCTAACCAAGTAAAACTCAAATAAAAAATGGATAGATAGCCACAAATTGACTGCCGAATCAATTAATGAAAATAAAAATTATAAATATATTTATTCCCCCGTAATATTAAAAAAAATGTATTACATGATAGTACAAACAAAAAAGAAGAAAATAATCCCCTCCAAGCATAAGAGCTCAATCTCTTTTTTTGCAGAGGCTCAGCGCATTTATTAAAATTATAAGATTGTATTAAGTAGAAATATATATAGAAATTGTATTAAATTCTATAAAAATGTAACCATATTAAATAATATTTTTTTTAAATAAAAAACCATCCTGTGATCACGATATTACGATGTTCGTTGTAAAAAATATATGAAGAATTTGTTTAAAAATAAGAATGGATTGAAGCGTTACATTCGAAGGAAAATGAGGTAAAGAAAAGTATATTCATACTTGGAACAACTACTGGTTCTCCATACTCCGCTGTAAAAACAGTACGTGTTTTGCATGAGCCCATTCGCTATTCCGCAGTAGTCAGCTCGGCGTTTTCTTCCGTGCACCAGCAGCGGGCACCGAAGGGAAATCTTCCGTCGAGTAACGGGAATCTTATTAGTCCAGGAATAAACGCCGGGAATGTTTTCACGCCCGACCCCATATCGGCCAGTCCCTTCTCCGACTCGTCCATCCCGTGTGCAGCGTTTGACGGGAAACGGCGGAAGGCCCATAAATAAGGAGCCTTCTAGATTAGAATTTGATTTTTTGTTTGATAGATGCGTCACAGTTGCCGCTGACGTGTGTAATGCTTCCGTTTCGCTATCACTTTCACATTTACCCCGGTCATTAGGACCATCTTGCTAGATTTACGTGTCGCGAATAGTGTTGAATCTAAATGTATTGTTATTCGTCTCCTCGCGTTTAGTACTTGCTCACTGAACTTTTATATATTTCCATGCATGATAAGAAAAACACGATTACTTTTTATTTAAATGTGATTTTAAGTACCATTTATGTTGAAAAATTTCATATAAGTAATTTAATTTATAATAAAAATGTAACTTTGTTTTAAAATGACTATAAATACACTTTATAGTGATTTTAAAACAAAGTTACATTTTTATTATAAAATTGAAAATCA
This sequence comes from Brachycentrus maculatus, assembly GCF_059751285.1. Lineage (NCBI taxonomy): Eukaryota > Metazoa > Arthropoda > Insecta > Trichoptera > Brachycentridae > Brachycentrus > Brachycentrus maculatus. Next base: position 199,405 of record NW_028280827.1, on the reverse strand, counting down.
CAAAGTTGGTGCTTCAAATAAAAATTATAATTTAATTTTCATGTTATATTTTGTGTTTTTATAGGCTTATTTAAACTGCTAAAACGTTATTTGTCTGAGTGATGGTAATAAAGGTATTCAATGCCCAAGACCACATGTGTATTTCGTTTATTCCGTAATGTATCTACTCGTATGTATGACGATAAAAACAAAAAAATAAAATGCAACGTCCTCTGAGCGTGAAAACTCTTGCGTGAAAACGTATTTCGCTTTGGCCAGTCCAACTTTGAGTTTCAAACAAAAAAATAAAAATAAACCCCCGAAAGAGAACCAATGGGAAAACAGTTTTGCAAATACGGGGCACGTTTCAACATCTCTATCATTTTCAAAATTATACCTTTTTTCTGGCAACGTTTTATCTGTACTTAATAGATACCTACTTTTTTTTAATATAGTTTTTATTTTAATTTTTCATTATTTTTACTCAACTGTTTTGAGGACAGAAAAGCTTTATTAATTGATAAGCTCTTCATTTCCATATCGCCATTTTACAGGCACCATGCAACACAACAGAGCTCGCATCAACTTTTTCCTGCCAGAACACCGAAAACATCCAGTTGGGTCGTTTTGTTATGTTTTATTTAATATTCGCATAATTATAGGATGATAATATGGCAAACTGTTTTTTTTTATTTATGTATTGTAATTACTTTACAGTACTCATTCGTTCTACTAAAATAGTTTTATTTGATATGTTTTTTTTCTTCATTTTTTAAAGCCTGGTAGTAGTCGGTACCTCGCACTCGGTATATAGTTGGGCGTTTTGAATGTATTGATTTTATACTTTAGTTCGATGTCAGATTTTATTTAATACAATCTGCCCGTTTTCATTAAATTACGGTGAAATTTGGGGATAAGTTTGCCCGCCCCAGTCGATATCTGGGAAATGAAACGCCACCTTGACAGTGAAGCATGGTACCTACTGGGTAATTGAGATTTATCCTACTAACGGATTAAACATTCTGAATAGTAAAGTTCTCCGCCGCGCTGAATTTTTAAGTATCTTCTCTGATTTAAAATTCTCGTTACCTGAGCGTCTCGAGTCTGGTTTTAAGGAATAGTATTTCTTTGATATTGTAATTTTATGTTACGGCTTCATCATTTAGTTCGGGCCGGGAAATTTGATCATTTGTTCTCGGAGTATTAGACCGTTTAATCCGGCCTTATCCACTCTACACTGACGGCTAGGATTAAATCATGCATACCTTTGAGAGGCCGTTGCCTTAATATATCGTTCGTTTAATTTTCTCTTTGTTGCCCATATATAAATGTATTATTTCTTAATTAAATGTGTTATAATCCCTTTATCGTTTAGATTATAAATTATACTTGGTTTTAAAAACACTGTATTTATCAAATATGGTGTAATTATACGAATGCGAGTATGATTTATTGCACTTCCATATTTATCGTAAATAAACGAAAGGTAAGTTTGCATACCTTATGTTTCTATTTTCATCCCGAGGTTACTTATTAAATGTAGTTTATAAACAAACATGAAAACCTTTAACCGGATCAAATCTGTAAGGTAAAGGTTATCTTTGCTTAGGGTGTTGTTCCAGGGTAACTTTAAATATTACGTTTAAAAAAGAATAATATTAAATTTATAATATGTAATATAAAAACACGACAGAGATTTGATTCAGAGACCTCTTACATAGTAGTTAAACGTATTAAATAATCTTATATAGAGACGATAATAAACGGATTTCTTTTGCAATAATTTCATTTTCAAAAGTAAAAATAATATTTTGCTTCTTTATGTCAATTAGTAAATGTGCATATTATAAATTGTAATAATTTATCCAAATTTGTATTTTATTTGTTATTATTTCATTTCACTAGAATCTGCTTTTGTTATGTTATCTTTCACGTAAAAAAACCAAATCATTACTTAAAATGTTGTATAAATGTAACCCTTTCGAAAGCAATTAAGTTAAGGTATCAGAGACAAGTTTTTCGTTTGATATTCCCATCCCCACTGCACCTAGTATAATAAAATGAAATTATCTCTGAATTATTTGTAAAGTTGGTCTTGGCCGTGAGTTGTGGGGGCGGAGTCATGATCGGTATGCGAAGCCTTATTTTCCCCCGTAACGTAAGACCAACTTTTAAGCAAATTACGACCTCACTCCGCCGTACTAATTTTAAATCAACAATGAAAAAAGGGAGCAGACGGCGCTCTGTGTACCCGCGTTATGTCGTTACTCTCGAAGCTTCTCTTCCGCCATCCGATTTCCCTAAAGATCCGACCTTACAGCGAGACGGTACTCCCTTACCGCCTACTCAGTATCCGACTATCTACCATGCAGCGCATAGAAGTACGTGAAAAATAAAGATTATTCACCTATGCAAGTAGATATTTTAATTTTGAATTTTAAATACAATCTTGTCTTTTTTAACAAATTTGAACTGTGATTTACTCCTTGGCCATAGTAATTTTGACGTTTTTTCTGAACTATTGAGTTTTGATGCTAAATTCTCTGCTTTTTCAACATGAACTTGTATTGCATAATTTAATGAATCCGTTTTATGTATTCGTCAGATTAAATAGATAAATATATTTCGACTGCATTTAATCGTATTTCTCTTGCCAGATTCTTGTTTTATTTTATGTTTTTGTTTTAAATAATAAATTAGTACCAGGGCTGGTAAAAAACAGTTATCAACATAATAAAGGCAGCTTTATCTTCGCGACTTTTGATTTTAAGGTCTTTGGCATTTTGGCACCAATTATCGATCCGTATTGACAGAAAGTTGAGTTTTTATTGGAATTTATGGAATTTATCTACATTATCTAGTTTATGGATATTTATCACCACTCCGACTTTCTTGATAAATTTCTTTGCCATAATTGATTTCAGTGTTTCGTTCACTGTCAGGCTTTTTACAATTTCCTCGCATGCTCCCATCTTTGCAAAGTCATCTTTAATAAAACTTTGCTTTGCTTTGAATAATTAATCGCTTAACAAATATTACATGAACTTTCGTATTTAGTATGTAAAAAAAAGTATGTTGAAAGTATCCCTTTTATATTATACTCGAGTTTGTAATTCCTCGTTATGAACTGTAAAGGAAGTGATTTTTGAACAAAAGGGTCGACATTAAACATCTTTCGTATTATTAGCTTTCGTCTTACGCCCCATAATGCCTTCATCCCGTTGCAGATGGCTTAGCGAGCCCAATCGTCGAGCCGTTAAAGGGATTTGCAAACTACCCTATCAGCGAGCATCTAATCTCCGAATTGTGTGTTGCTCACGGGATCTGGATTATACCTTCCCGTCGTCGCATCAGAACTGCTGAAACTTAAATCCTTTCCGTACATGGACTCCTTTTGGGGAACTATTCTTCCTTCTCTGTCTCTTCATTTTGGGACCGTTTATTGTGCTAATTATTTATAAGATATTTTGCAGAATTATTATAATAATATTATCATACTCGGTGAAGCTTCGTTTGGTCGTGTCGTTATATATTTTGAATCGTTGATATCCCTAGTGTGTTTGATTCCCTATTGGGTAAATATAAAATGAGTGTAATCAGTTAATTAGCACCTCGCGCGCAAAATTTTGTATTACTGTAATTGACTATCATTATAATATTTGCATCAGTTAGTTGTAGTCACCTATACATTATTATTTGCAAGTATGGGATAGCAAAAATTATAGGCAAAAATAATCCATTTTTAATATAAGATTTAGTAATAACAAGGTATTTACCATGTAAAACTGTAATTAAAAATGTATAGATTTTACCACAAAGTGACTGCCGAATCAATTAATAAAAAAATAATGCACAAATGAAAATAAAATTTGGTATAAAAATTACGTTAAAAACGTACTACGGATTACTCCATTCAGAACGATTCTTGGTTCCTTCCGACAAATGGATTCTTTTTAGTTATCCGCGTATTTCTGGCTTTACTTAAATGACCGTGAGGAAGTTAATAAAGCTGTTTGAGACCGATAACGAACACTCAGTACGTACTCTGAACTTTGAAGAATAAAATAGTTCGGAACGGGTGAATTGCCATTAGATTGTACCGCTTTATGTCGCTGTAAGGGACTATTAGGATATTGTGTTCGTATAATAATATATCCGCGGAGCTTTTTTACGCGCGGTTTGTTTCGCAGTTCAACTATGTGAAGAAATTGTGAAACAGCTTACCTCGAAGGAATATATTGGTTCATTCGGAATAATAATACGATCTCGGAACATTTTACAAAATAGCACGCGGTGGAAATCCACAGACATTTCTTCCCTTACGTGTTATTTTATCGCATTTTCTGTATCGTTCTGTTTCTTGTAAAGAAATGTTTGTTTAACATAGAGTAATAAATGAACGTAATATTGTATATTAAATTGGTTATTTTTGCAAAACTTTATGGTCATTTATTTAATGTAATAAATCGCTCATCGAAAATCGATAAACAACATTACAACGATAAATAAATTAATGAACGCTTGTTATTAATTTATGGTAAATTGAATGTGATTCATTGTTGATGATGGTTTATTTCTTTCAGCAACATAAGTATATTACATACCGTAAAACCTCTATAACGGAATAATTGGGGGAAGGGGGTGTCCCTTAAAACCGAAAATCTGTTTATAAAAATATGTTTAAAATAAATAAAAAAATATTTTTCGATTTATTTAGATATAAATAAACAATACGTAACAAAAAAAATATTACTCCCCTAATATACTATCGCTCCGGTTAGCTGCAGTCTACGGGCATGACGGCATTATGTCTCAAATTCTAGTGGTAGACGTATGACCTGATTATTATGGCCGCTAAAAATTGTTTACATATGGCGACACTTAAATTGAATAATGTGTAATATTAACAAGACGTTTTTAATTTCTTTTTACATTTGACTGGATTTTTTGTCCGTTATATCCTAAGTTATATCGAGATGGTAATTGGTTACGACTGTCGTCAAGAAAAGGCGATTCAGTTGGCTTGGCCATGTACTCCGCATGCCTCCCGAGAGCCGCCATCAAGTTTGCCTCTTTTACAAGGCATCAGATTCGCGCCGCCCAGGACGACCACTGCTGACAATTCGTCGGCAGTTCTCGTCGGAACTTCGGGACGCGGCCTTGATTTGGGAGGATGTAAGGAAGTTGGCAGCCCACAGAAAAGCCTGGAGACAGTTTGTGGAATCCATATCCTCAACATAAGAACCGGATATGGTTGAATATATCGCTCACTCCTTTCAACAACGTCATATATCAAAAATCGATTTTTGACACTTGATTTTTCAGGAGATCGTTTTCAAAGATTATAAATATTTTAAAATAAATTAAAAATAAATGTCAAGCAACTTATTAAACTTTTTTACTGTGCTACAGATTTTTTAAGGTAAAACCAGATTTTCTGGGCATTCCGAAAACATGCACAACTGAAAATTGATGATTTTTGGCAATGTTGAAAGGAGTGAGCTATATATCTTTAGTTTGTTAAATAGAGGTCCGTTATATCAAGGTTTTTCTGTACTCGTATTATCTGTGCCCACATCAGATCGGCCGATATAGCGGACTGAGCCGCTATTGCTGCCCCTACTCGCTGCCCGCTGGACGCGGCTCGCCGGAGAATTTATGGCGAGCATAGAACACATTTCTTCCCGAGCGCCGCCCGGAGATTTAAACATTATAACGCCATTACGAAAAGATACTTTTTTCGCGCTGAAAGGAGTTCCGTTAGGATAGATCTTTTCCTCTTTTTTCACTAGCTTTCTACACTGACCGAGTTTCATATTGCTAATGGAAATGCTAATAGCTACGAGACTTCTGTGTTTGGTTACGCTTTCCTTTAGACGGTGATAGGTATTTTATTTTCTTGATGCCCTTTTAAAAAAAACTTTTCCAATGTTTAAAAAATACTATTTTTTTTAATGTTTATCCTCTAGTTACGACTATAAAGCTATAAAGTTAAGTAATGATTCCCCATTTAAGTCTGTTATACGTTATCCTTTTTTATCTCGACACAACAATCAAATAATACTGACCAACAATTTACAACTTTTATTTTGTAACTGGCATGAAAATACCTGATCTTTATGCACTTTGCAAAGCTGAATTCAAAAACGAAAGCAAAAAAATGTAGCACGTCAGATATTTTAGTTATGGATATTTTAAATTTTGATATTGACTAAAGTTTATCTTACTATTTATGTACAAATACATATAGACATATAATGCTATCGTATTCAATATTAATAAGTTAATATATTTCCACTGTTACATCATAATTATCAATACTTTTTTTAATCCCTTAGACATTAGATTAAAGCATGTTTAGATTTCAACGTACCACTATTACGGTTTCAACGTATGGGGTCCATACAAACAATATATGACTGTAACATCAAAACTTGACGTGATACAAGCTTGTCACCATATAGACTTTGAATAAGAACGATTAACTTAGTCCAAATCAGTCATCAAAATTTCAGTTACAAAATCATTGTTGGCCAGTGTAATTTTACATCTTATTTCAGTGAAGTATATAAGTTTGGGATTAGTTCGTGTAAACTTAATATCTCCTAATTACATGGGTCATCATCAGAGCGCCTTGTTACTGAAATCATACCAGCACTTCCGGAAAACATGCATTCTATAAATAACATATTTTTATAGACAATTAAGTAGAACTACTAAGTTTAAGAATGCTTTTCATCTGCATTAATTTTATGTGGCTTCACAAAAATATATTTCTTTTTATATATACTTATGTGATATATCTTGCTTTTTTTAATGTTTTTTTCGTGTCAAAATTCGATTAAAGGGAAATGTGATGTTAAATGTACATTCATAATATCGTAAAATGTACGAACCTTTATGGTAGGTACCTAAAGGTGTGTATGGGGCTCTGTACATTCTTCCCCAAATCAAAAAACCCATGTGTCGGGTTGTGGTCTCGTGGTTAGTGCCGCGGACTCTCGAGTCAGAGTTTCTCGGTTCGAACCCACTCTACCACAATTTGATACATATTTCTAATAATGAGCCGCTTAGGCTCACAGAAATAGTATGAAATTGAAGTATTTTTGTAAATAATAAAAATAAAAATATTTGTCTTTCTAATTAAATAAATAAAATAAATATTATATATGTTGTCGACTATTTTATTTCACACGATTTAGTAGTTCTAAAATTTTACTTGATGTAAAGTAGACCCACTTTTAGTACAAATGCTAGCACAATGTATTATTAGTCTCAAATTATGTTTTTATGTATCATTTTGTTTAATTTTTAAAGGGGGATTTTCAATTCATTTGGTATTAATGTAATAATCGCTGATAATGCATTCCAAACCGATGTAAGCTGTTTTCATTACAAAAGATACAAAATTGTTGATGTGAAGGGCGCCCAGTTGCCGGATAATTGGGCAAGTTTAACAACATGGGACTATTTTGATGGGAGTGCCATTACCACTACTATAGGCGATAAACACAGGTGACCGCCATTAACGCAAATTGCAAATCCTCAGACAAACGCTCGCAAAAAGTTTAGATAAACGTTTAATGTCTAAAACTACCACTTACCAGGTTTTTTTTGTTTGCCCGTTTTGCACCTTGACATTTTTATATTGTAATTTCACTTTTACTATGTATTTTATGATTTTTACATAAATCTCATATGCCCTTTTCTATTTAAAATAATCAGTTACGCAGCTCGTACTTGATATTATATTTTTGGTGTCGTTTTGATATTCGTCGTATGGTACTTCGTCAGGACTTAACAGGAACGGTAGCATGCTCGGCTACCGTGCTAGAGGTTCCCGGGTTCGATTCCCAGGGGGGGGGTAAAATAAACATAAGTTATTTTTTCACTCTAATATTTATTCAATATTATCCTGGACTGGTATCTGAAGCGGTTATTAACGATCAAGATTACACTGCGTTTATATGATGCAGTGCCCCATGCACCATTGGGGTGCGGATAAGGGTTTAAAAAAAATACATACAAAGAGCACATATGTATTTTATATTAACAAAAACTTATCTTATGCTATATAAATAATCCAGAATACATTTGTACTTATCTGATATTTTTCTAAGGATTTACAAAAATTTATAAAATGTGTTCAGATATCTCTCTCTTCAAATAAGTCTCTCAGTACTTAACTTTAAATTAGTTTTCTTTTAGATAAATTAGATTGTAAAGCCTGGCATGATCAGGTTAATAAAAAAAACTTGAAAGCGATCGGGCCGGGAGTCGAAATAATCGGCGGATTTGTATGAGTGTTGACGAGGCGAAGAATGTTTGCAAAGACAGAGTAGTATGGCGTTATATTCTCTCTGCCTACTCCTGTGGAGAAGCGGCGTGACGGTTAGTTTGTTACTTTTTCGGTCGTAAAGCTTTTATGTATCATTCGATAGTAATTCTAGCAACACGATTCGGATACATCGCGTGGCCGACGTTGCATTACCGTGGCGCGAATGTTCGTTCAATCCTGTGACCTGTTGTGTTGCCTGCAGCCTTATACGTGACCACCTTTGAACTCCGGGATAAATATAAAATAGCTTTTCCCTTTTTATCTTACGGAGAAATTATTAATATGACCCAGTCACGTTTTACTTGCAATATTGCAATCTAATAATGACTTTGTTTTATGTGTTTTTAGGTAGTTACACTACTCTGATAAACCTATTACGTGTACGAAACAAGACCAAAAAGAATAAAAACATTATGTGTACACGCGGCTGTAGCGAAAAGCGAGACAGCTTGCAGAATCCCATTATTTTCCTCGGGGGCTCCGAGCTTCCCGTACCGAAGGAGCATCACATATGACGTAGTTTCCCACAAAAGCTTTTGCCTCGCTTCGTAGTACGTGATGTGTAAATAATACTTTTGTTTCGTCTTCAAAGGAATTTGCACTCCATCGAGATATGGCCGCGGGGCGTTTGGGACGATTCAAAGAGACCGGGAGCGATTCATCACCGCGCAAACCACGATGAAAAGATGAATCGCCCTTTGTACGGGAGTTCCGCTGGAATCGCCGACACCATACACGACGACGTGATGAACAACTTATGCGTGTTGATGTCTTACCCATCCTATTAAAAGTCTACGAGCGTAGTCTTTTTGCACTCCCAACATGCATTTTCTATTCCTTGATACGCATTTTTTATATTACGTATTACTATATGTATTTGTATATAATTTTTTGATCAAATTATTCGTAGATTATTAAAGCTGTTTATACACCAAACAATTCAAAATGAAATTTTGTATGCAAATAAAATAGTATTTTTTTACACGTAAATTATTTTTGATGCATTATCAGATCGAAAAGTCCAGATATTGTTTTCGAGTAACGTAAATAAGCTGATAATTAATTAGCACTATTTTGATTTTACTATAGAACGTTATACACTATTTTTAATTTACATTTTTCTTAGTAAATACCGGCAAATAGTGGTATTTACTAATTTTCTAAGTAAAACTTATAAATGAAAAACACTTGTTTTTTATCACTTGAGTATGTAAAATAAACTCAAGTGATAAAAAACTAGTTTCGAAAGCTATGCTTACATCTTCAGGTCTTAATATAGCATTAATTTTTATTTAGACCTGAAGATGGTTTGACCTGAAGAGAAGCTTCTGAAACTAGTCGTTATAATAAAATAAACTCAAGTGGTAAAAAACAAGTATTTTTCTTTCATAATTCCATCATGTCATACCACAAAGTGAATGTCGAAACAATAAATATAAGTAAAACATAAATTAAAATTGGATAGACTGTCGAATCAATTAATGACGTTATATCATTTATTATATAAGTATGCATTTTACACAAAAAGGTACATAAGAATTGAGTTTGATCCCCTGACTCTCATTTGTCCCTTAGTGATCACCTTAGCCTTCAGTCCGTAATATGTGGCTGCATTATTTATTGGCACTAATTAAAAGTGTCACCGCTCATGCATCACCCTTGGAGCGGGCGTGGAGAAGGGTCGGGCGGCCCGAATACACCCGCGGGGGCGGCTTAGGAAATAGGCCTAATGGGAGCCCAGATTGTTCGACCATCAACGGAGGTAGATATATTTTCATCCGCATTATTCCGAAGCTCTCGTCTTTTGTATGAACGAAACAAATTAATCCCAAGAACGGCCCCACGAAATGGTAAATTATCCCCTTTGTAATTATTTTCGCCCGGAAGGTATTATTTGGTTAACCTCGTCTTGTTTTGGTATCGTTTTGCTTTTAAGTTTATATTACGAGCGCGGGATTTCAACCGCAGTTCCTTATTTTTCCACATTTTTGAATCTGATAATATGGTTCACGTGTAGCCGATAAACACAACTAAGTTTGGAATGAGGTTCTTGCAATATGTATATTGTCTTAAACCAAATTAATCTGCTGCCTGACATATTGTACAAAGTTGTATGCTTAAAATTGAACCCAGTAAGGGATCCAAAATAAATGATCTGAATAAATACTTTACTCTTATTAAAGATATTTATGTTTTTACTTATTTATTTTTTTACAAAATTTTTAATAAAATTAGTATATAACCACTCACCGAGATTTTTACGTCTACCGGTTTCGAGACGTACCCGTCTCTTCGTCAGGACAATCACTAACACAGCATGCAAACAATACTACCCTTCACCACCATAGCACCATTTACACACTCAAAACTACACAAAATGTCTAACACATGCGATTTGTGTAGTTTTGAGTGTGTAAATGGTGCTATGGTGGTGAAGGGTAGTATTGTTTGCATGCTGTGTTAGTGATTGTCCTGACGAAGAGACGGGTACATCTCGAAACCGGTAGACGTAAAAATCTCGGTGAGTGGTTATATACTAATTTTATTAACATTTTTGTAGAAAAATAAATAAGTAAAAATGACTAACCACAAAGTAAATGCTTTAAATATTAATAATATTGAGAATATTATACTTATGTTAGTTACTTGTTATATTTTCTCATTTGTTTCCTTTAAACGTGCTTCTAACCTTAGGTTTTTTTTTAAATGCCTAATTACTGTACCCGTGTGTTGTGTTATATTCTATAATTCATTTTGCCCTGTATTAGTTTAATTTTTTTTTTACTTTCTTATTTGTGTTTCAGTCTTGTAAACGTTAATCCCAAAATGAGTACCTAATGGAAACTACCCATCGGGAATATTATATATGTGTCTCTTGTATATAATATGTTTTGAAATAAATAAATAATGTCGTTCAGAATCTCACGTAGAAAATATTTTATGTTACTTTATTTGCTATCGTGAAGTAGCCGTCGTTAGTTAAAAAATATTCGAGTGTGCTGTAGTTTTTTTTCATAAAAATATCCCGCTCGTTTTCTATTTTTCGCTCAAAGAAAAGAATATAGGGGAGATAGCTAGAAGGGGGTAAGTACCATTAGCCTTGGTCCAGCCTCTGTAGGAACCGCAGCCTAATTTGAAGCGCCTATTATATAAGTGCCTCGCGGTTGTCTCGTTAAAAGTCTTGTTCCGGGCTAGTTCTTATCTAAATGAGAGTAGAAAAAAAACGTCTGACAATTTTTCTCTGGCCCCCCTTTTTTAACGACATTTTACCGGCGATTCGTTTTGCCGATGTCACTTTTTACATGAGAAAATCAAGTGGGTTATTGTTTTTATTCCATTTGCGTTTATTGTTGTTACATCATATCTCATCCATTTCAAGATCAGCTGCTTAGTTTTATATTTTGTATACTAAAAGCATTGTTAACTTTGTGGTATGGTAATATAATATATAATAATTAAACCCTTATCCGCACCCCAATGGTGCATAGGGCACTGTTTCATATGAACGCAGTGTTATCTTGATCGTTTACACATGAAGGGAAGGTGATCAGCCCTCCGCTTCAGGTACCAGTCCAGGGTTATATTGAATAAATATTACAGTGAAATTTTTTTTTTTATTTATTTGACCCCCCTGGGAATCGAACCCGGGACCTCCAGGACGGTAGCCGAGCGTGCTGACCATTACACTACGGAGGCGGACAAAATTATTACACGATTAATGATGAGGAGTGTGTTGCTTAGTTTTTTTATTGTAAGAGTTGCCATTTATTATAATAACTTCGTCATAACATAATAGACGTCTCACGCTTCGATCGGCTACGACAATTGCTACGGGTTAAGTGATCTTACAAGTCTCAACCAGCGCACTTAATTTGGCGAGCGTGCCTCTGCTGTTTCAAGACCGACGGCGTGGAATGCTTTTCCATCAGTAGTTAAAAATAGTGAGAGTGAGATGATATTTAGAAAAAAAGTAACAATGCATTTGTTTGCTAAATTATTTCCACTATCTTATTTTCTTTAATTCACAACATTTTGATTGTGTCCAAATACTTGTTCACAAAATCTGGATTATCTCCAATTACAGGAGTTATTTTCATATTATTTTTTGACATCTCATCAAAGATGAAGAGGAATATGGAAGTCTGGGCATTTACGGGGCTGATGTTACACGTGTGTAAAGTGATCACTTAAACCAGCCTATGACGGTCGTCAGCCCCGTAAGTGCCCAGACTTCCATATTCTTCTTTAATTCAATCACAGTAAAGCGCCCTTGAGATAGTACTTTACAACAATGGATTTATTTTTGTGTATTTAAATATATTGTTTACTAATTACAATAAATAACCAATTAAATGTAGCCACAAGTCCACTTTAAAAAATATTCCTATCGTGATCCATTTGTCTTTCTCCCATTCAAATTTAATTTTTGTATAATTGTCAAACCGTATCAATTTCATTTTAATCTACATTTGACCCGATGATGGAATGATTAACCGGTTATCAGGAAGTAGTGTTTTTTAAAGTGGTATTACACAAAGTGAACGACAAATGATAAGGAGAGAATTATTTATTATTATTACTGAAAATATATATTTTTAATTCCATTTAAATTTATTCCATTTCTTAATTGATTCGCATTTAGTTGAGAGGTAGAGGAATTTAAGGCCCGCTTATATACTTATACGATATACGTTATAAGTAGTCATTCCAAAATTTGTATAGTGAAAACGTATATAGGTCCCATAATACACTTTTGTGACCTTTGTCCTTTTTGACCTCAACGTTTCCCTGAATTCTGGCATATTTTATTACACCAGAGATCATAGTCTACCTTCCAAATCATCTTTTTTCGGTATCTTTAAATTTTAGACTGTTGACTTTTATTTTCCATTATTTTATAATTCCGTATCCCATGTATCATTAGTAGACATAGAGTGATAATAGAAAAGTATGGGTGTTTTATTTTCGACTTGATGAACACATGAATAATTATGATCTTGTTATTTTTTAAATCGTTTTTATGATATATTTTTATTAAGAAATTCGTACTGTATTCGCTGGAACAAAATTTGTCACTATTAATATTTGAACAGTTGGTTAATACTGATAATACGAAATCCCCTTTCCCGTATTATATACATCAGATTTATAACTAAAATCCTAATTTATTTAAATTAAAATAATATATACATATCGTAGTCGTAGAGGAGAAAGTGACCAACTAACAAAACGTAAATGTTCAGGAGGGCCATTTAAGTCACTTTTGCTTGGCAAGAAAATAAACAACAATGCAGTTAGTCATTTTCAACAAGTCGATATATTATACTTCTAAGTTAAAAATCCTGTAGGCATTTTTTTCAGTGCAATATTAAGCTAGTAAATATCAAATAGTCAATCATCACGTTTTTGTAAAAAATGGACTGGCCAATTTCTCCTGTATGACTACGATATATTCTTTTACTTTAGTAAGGTTTCCAATGAAATGTAATCAGTTGCAGTTTTTTTCTGTGTTTTGTTTCAATTTTATTTTATTTTTTCAGCCAGTCTTTGATATTAATATTATAAAATATCAATGGCAAAGTATATAGATCACTTTTAAGTAATTTATGTAAAATAATATATGGCATGTGAACTTATAAGATAGATATTTACGGTCAATTAACTTATTGGCGTTTGTTATTTCCTCGGAATCGGTTGCGATACGGTTTCACTTGTTTCGCTTACCTGGCTCGAATTGTATAAGTTACACCGTAATTCAGCCGCTGGCTGTGTGTGTGGGGCTTTACTAACAGTCCCAATGACGGGGGTGGCGGCTATCAAAACACGAGAACTTTCCCACCCCCGGCGGCTCGCGGTCAGCCTTAATCCGTGTTTGGTTTTTGCCATGCTACACACTACTCATAGTACCAACTATTCATTCGGGTACCTGCGCACCAAACAAAGGTCATGCGGTCTAATTCATGCTCTCCTGATACTTGCTAATTTTCTCTTCTAACCCTTATGCATGGGTGCATAGGGCACTGATTCTTATTGACGTTGTGTTATTTTGATGAAGGAAAGGTAATCAACCCTCAGCTTCAGGTACCAGTCCACGGTAAAATTGAATAAATATTAGAGTGAAAAAATCGCTTGTATTTATTTGGCTCCCTCCCAAGGAATTGAACCTGGGACCTTCAGTACGGTAGCCGGGCGTGATGACCATTACACAACGGAGGCGGACGATAATATTCATTTTTAAAATGTGATTTAACATTTTGACATGATTAATCACATATCACATATGCGAGTATCAGGTTGTCTCGAAAGTGGTCAGGTTTAGGAGTCGGAACAATTGGCTGGTATCTATGAGGACATGCATGAATATGGAAGATTGTTTGCAAAGACAGATTGGTGTGATATTCTATTCTCTCTGCCTACCTCTGCCTAGTAAGTAAGTAAGTTTATTAAAAATGTTAGTAAACCAACTTTTGAAGGGTTACTTAAATACACGTTGACTAAATACATGTTTATTTAAATTAAACACTTGAATATACCACTTAATGAGTTTTATTTATATATACGACTAGTTTCAAAGATATTTTCATCTTGTGGTAAAAATTAAAACTAGCGAACTAAAAATATATGAAGGGGTATATAAAGGTTAATAAATATAATCAACATCGTTTATTTATCCATTTAAACTTGTATGAAATTTTAACTAAATTTTGTAAATTGTGTTGAGTTTTGGCGATTCCAAAATATGATATGAGTCCTGTTAGTTGTTATCGGCCTGTTCATTCGGAATCATTTCTTCCGTTGGCTAATAAAATCCGACTTACATACATTAGGAACGTTCATTACCCTTGTATATCTTATTTCTTATTATATTCTTGTATATTTATTTTTTTATTGTGTTCACTAAAAAAGCACATAAATAAAAATCGACTTTTGCGTATAGAATTTCGTTTAAAATACTTTTCGTCGAAATTCACTCATGACTGTATGATCCGGTCGTCTCAATGACTGACCCTACAAACTAGGGATAACGATAGGGGTCGAGATGTTGAAGTTTTGATCACTAGTTTCTGCCTACTTTGAGTATACGGCCGTCCGTAGATCTCCCACTGAAATTAAGCTCATTTTCCTCGAAATACGGTTCACGCTCCACTTGTTTGCATTAGGTTTTGTTAGACCTTAACCGAAAGCCGCAGAATGGCCATGGTTTATATTTCTCCCGGATGTTGAGCATGAGATATACCAGCAGTGGTCAACCTAAACCGCCCACGAGTTACCCACTGATAAAAACCCTCTAATACTTGTGTTATTTTAATGAGCGTTTTTAAGTTACTTTGACTACGACTAGCATCACGCCGTTTCTCTGCAGTTAAATATTAAAGTGAAAACTTTATTTTTATTTTCACTCCCCTGGGAATCAGACCCGGGACATCCAAGCGCGCAAACCACTTCACTGCGGAGGCGGACGACTATACTATTATACTATTATGTTATGCTAACTACACGTAATAGTTAGCGTGAATAGCTACCGTGCTGGAGGTCCCGGGTTCGATTCCCAGGGGGAGGTGAAAATAAATATACGTGTTAGTGATTTAACACTCTAATATTTATTTATTATTACGCTGGTTTGATCATGTAAGTAGCGATTGCGTTGCCTTATTGTAAGTAACGATCAAGGTAACACTTATCTCACTACGATTCAGTGCCCTATGCACCATTGCTAGCGAATTAAGGTTAGAAGTAGAAGAAGAAGAACTACACGTAAATAAAATTGATTCTTTTGACGTTTGCAGAAATAAATCTTACGGTAAAAGCAACGATTGCCAGGCATCGTGATTTGACAAGGGTTTGTTGAAAAGTAGTTACCCATATGACTTATACATTTGTGATGCGCATTCAGACGATCCTGCGGCAATATGTATGCAAATGTCTGCCGAAAGGATATCATGGAAGGCACAGGGGAGGGTCGGCCCCGCTTTTGTCGTGCCATCAAACACGCCCCCCGCATTACCATTCTTTCTGTCAATAATGCCCCTATTCTCGGAACTCTTCACCTATGTATACTCAGATGTAGTTAAATATGCCTTGCAAATAAGGTTATCGATCTAACCGCTCGCATACCTGGCCCTAGAAAACTTGCCGCTTTTGCATTTTCATAGTTTTACCTCTAAATCCTGGAAAAATAAGAGAGCGGAGATAATTATTTTATCAATCTTGTTAGTGTCTTTTTTATGTTTGACTTTGAATATGTCTTTCGATTTACTTGCATATCACTGTATAAATTCAACAGTTAGACGTCCGGTAAAAATCGTATTTTATTTTGGTGTATGATTTTAGTAAATTTAAAATATTTGTACTTTAAAGTTATCGATCTGAACCCCGAATGAGCTAATTAATAACGCACAAATGAATTGATTATCACCTAGTTGAAATTCGCATTTCGACAAAAAATCGAGTATATAATAGTGTGAGTTCAATAACAATCGGGTCGAGGAACACTTAACACTGGTAAATCTGCTACTCATAAAGTGTAACGATACTATTAAGGTAGAAATATTTAAATAAAACGAAATATGATTTTACTGAATATTTTACCGTTGCATTAATTTAGCAATACTAACAAGTTTTGTTACTAGAAATACAACTTGATAATTATGTTACATTTGA
Organism: Brachycentrus maculatus; assembly: GCF_059751285.1. Classification (NCBI taxonomy): domain Eukaryota; kingdom Metazoa; phylum Arthropoda; class Insecta; order Trichoptera; family Brachycentridae; genus Brachycentrus; species Brachycentrus maculatus. The sequence goes on along the minus strand of NW_028280827.1, from coordinate 182,427 downwards.
ACTAAGGATGTTGTTTTAAGTGGATCTGCATAATCTGGGTTCATGAATCTGAATGGATAAATCCATTAATCTCTTTTGATATTACCAAACGTTCGATCTGATGGATATTAGTCATTTTTTATCCTTATAACGGCGCACAATTTTTCTCATTTACGAAAATATTCATTTTAAATCGTCGTATATCTGAAATTAAGAAAATCTTCAGTCAATTTCGACATAAAAGTTTTACACGATATCTTGATCTACACGATAATCGTGTATGGGTTACTTTACTTTACTTCAATCGGTTGATTTTTTTCCGTTACTATCCTGAACCGAATCGGAAAACTGTGAGCCCCCGACGTGATTGTACAATATCTGTTATTTGTCTGCCATGTGTTGATCTGCGACCGGAACCCGAAGCGCCCGAGAGGACGGTGACGGCAGACCTGCCCTCTACCAACGGGGGCGGGAACATCTCCGACTTCTCATACATCCAGTACCTCACACGTAAGTCGGCCCGAGGCGGACCGAACCGAAGAGGATCAACTGCCTTATACTGATCTCGGCATATTTACAAAACCTCCAAGAGGGATCTTAGTCTAGCAGCTTTTATATTATGACTGTTTTTCATGTTAATTTTCCGCTACATTCATTGTTGTTGAAAATTATAGTTATTGCACCGTTTTTTTATTATTATTGTCAACATGTTGTTGTCGGGACACTTTTAAAAACGTTTTTATTTTCCTAATTGTGCGTAGGGAGCGGGTCTCGTATAAATACGTTTTTTTCGGAATCGTTGTGTTGGTTGTTAACAGGGCACGTATGTAAGCGCAAAATACCACATCACAACTAATGATTCAAGTGATTACTTCAAATGGAAACTACACTATTCACGGTCAGGTACTGTCCAACAGTAGGTATCATAAATATTGAAGCTCAATGAGGGTAGTCAAATTTCATAAACATTTGATGCTAAATTGATTTCTTGGTTATTTTTATGTGATGTTGGTCGTCTTGCCTGTTAGATTTTAGTTTTGCAGTGCTGGTGCTTTTACGTTGCTACACATTGTTATGTTCAAAATTCATAAACTATGAGAATGATATATTCTTTATTATTCTATTATTTTGTATTTTATGAATAATTTTTCAAACAACAATACATGTATCTAGGTATGGTGAATACTACATAGAAACATTCATCACAAAATATCAAATATTTTCGAAGATACGACGATTTATACACAAATTTATAATTTTTGAAAAATACGTAAAAACGGCCGCTCCTGGCTCTAATTAGCGCGCAAATCCGCCCGACGACAATGTGTTAAGATATCTTGAATTTCGTCTCTTTCTTACGGCTGACGAATATTGTAACTATCGCGTCATCAGAGTAAGGCAGCTGGTCCTTCTGGCAAACATTAAGAGCCACGTACGGTTTTAAAGAATAAACAACGCGTTTACGTTATTTTTCTCTTACTAGCTGGAAGTTTATCGCTTCAGCTTAAACTATAGTATGGATTAACATTGAACATACGATAACATTTTGGGTTTTTACGTACTTTACTTTTATAAACCCTGAAATTTCTAAAATTGTAATATTGTTTTTCGAGTAAAGCCTTGCGTAGTTCTATTGAAAATGTTTGTACGTGAAATTTTTCGGAGTTATTTGAAAAACATATTTTAACACTAAAAGTATGCTCTATTGTTATTAGATGATAAAATAAATCACCTCGTTATTTCAAAGTCATAAATAAAACATTATTAATTTTGGCGAATTCCGTTTTAGCTTTATTACCTCTGCTGCATGTTGAGTAAATACACTAAAGCCAGTGATCGAAATAATTACACAAATAATATATTTCACGTATTTCAAGTTAAACACGAGCGATTGATAAAGTTCGTATCTATTTATTTTCAATGTTGATTTTACCGAGCTGTAAAACAAACTACATTTCGTATATTTGTGTTTTTGGTTGACTTTCATCAAACTATTATACTGATAACATTATTTATGTATGAGATGCTGTGAAATTTTACCGAGCACATTTTAAACTTTGTTTAGATTTATCGATAAGTGGTGACATCTATACCATACTTTTCTTAATTACTTTTCGCTTCTTTTTTAAACTTTCAATCGGTTCGTTTTATTCCAGAAAGTAAGCAACATAATAACGTTTCGTTTATTTTAAGTGAAGCGGGTGGCTGAAGTGGATAGCAATATTATTATGTCAAAGAGAAAATTTAACCGAGTTCCAGAATGTCAAAGGTTAGGATTAGTGCCAGTTTGTTTTTTTTTTACACAGCCGGATCCGTCATTTAAACCGTCATTCGACCCAGTAATTATGAAATCCACCCTAAAGGAACTCGATGCAACGCGAGCTTTTTATAATCTACACCATTTATTTTGTTTTCTTTTTGATTTAATTAAATTTTTTAGTAAAATATATATTTTTTAACTATCTGCATACGTGGTGTCGTCTTCTTTTATAAATAATAAATCATTTTACAAATAACGATAAATATTTTTGACAATACTTACTCTTTTCAGTATGAGAAATAAACTCTTTGTATTTTTAAAACCAATCTTTATTTAACCGAATTTATTATACGATTGCCAAAATCGGATCATCATTATTCGGCTTTGGAATCGTCTTCTTACAATAAATCTAAACTTTCAAGATTTTTATAAAATACATAAAATATTATTAATAATAAATCACAATATACTCATCAGTAATAATCATCATCAATCAATTACTTTATAATCAATCACTAGCAATAGTAACATATATTGATCATAAATCATTATATCTACTGTTTAATCGATTACTGGCATTATTTTTCTGTGATATATAAACAAAATAGTACCGTAGAACGGGGCTACTTAAACTTTGATGTGTTACTTGCGCCCAGTACAAAAAAATAAATAAATCTGTATATCGTAGTCGTACAGGAGAAAGTGACCAACTAACAAAAGGTAAAATGTTCAGGAGGGCCTTTTAAGTCACTTTTGCTTGGCATCAAAATAAACATCAATGCAGTTAGTCATTTTTACCAAGCCAATATGTTATACTTCCAAGATTAAAATCCTTTGGGATGTTTTCAGGGCAATATTATGCTAGTAAGATATCAAATATTCAATGATCACGTTTTTGTAAGAAATGCAGTTGGTCACTTTCTCCTGTATGACTACGATATGGTCTACAATAATGAACGTATCGACACGATTCATTGTTTCCCTGACAGGTGACACTTATTATCACGATACTTCGATCGATACCACGATCTAAATATTTTTTCTGTACTGGGCTCCAGTAACACATCAAAGTTCAAGTAGCCCCGTTCTACGGTAATTACAAAATATTTCCGTATGTGAGTTTGTCGACTTTCCGCAGTTATATGGTGAACTGGTAAGCATAAGTGTAAGTGTTGAGAGTTTTTCGTGTTGGCTGTTCCTAAGTATCTCCATTGTTGCAGATCCTCCCGAGATCACGACGAAGCCTCGCAACCAGCAAGTGAGGGCGGGGGGCATAGCCTCCTTCTACTGCAGCGCCAGGGGGGATCCGCCCCCAGTCATACAGTGGAAGAAGAATGGAAAACGTGTCACAGGTAAGATCTTCTTCTCTTCTTTTTCTCCGTCTTAGTCCTCATCACTGAGGGTTGTGACCCTTGTCGATGCAATGACTCATCTCCAGTTATCCCTGGACTGCGCTGCACGTAGCCCTCCAACAAGCGAGGTGCCTGCTGCTGCCTTAACTTGATCGGTCCATCATGTGGGGATCTCCTCTCCTTCTCTTCATCTCCATGCTACTTATCATAACTAGTCGTTCTAGGCTATCCTCATTGCTACGCGAAACGTATTTAATAACCGTCGTGTACAGACATTGTCCAGAGTCTAGCTATCCAAATCTAATTTCTGAGATTAATTAACAAGAGTAATTCCTAAGGTAAGATCATATGCATTCAAACGTAAAAATAAAACGTTTGTAAAATAATGTGGGGACATTTGTATTGCACGGCCAACCCCAAGGTAGACGACTCCCAGACAGACCACCAAAGAATTTCAATTTCAAACTAATTTGAATTTTGCCAACGCAAACTATTTTTAAATGGACATCTTTATCTCAACTATCTGAAGATCGCTATTACGAAAATTCCACTTTTTACATGGGGACATCTTTATCTCAACTATCTGAAGACCGCCATTACGAAATATCCACTTTTTACATGGACGATCTCGTTCGAAATAGACTTTACTTACATTTTGATTAAACAGCTACGACAGGAAGTCGATAAAATATATTTGGAGTCGTCTCGAGCCGCGAGAAATAGTTAATTGCATCTCTTCTCACGCATGAAGTGAAATTAATTTATTTTGCCTAACCGACTTGAGTGGGTAAATGTTTAAACTTCGTCTTCTCAGGAATTCACCTCAATTCATTCTTGGGTGGGTGGTTAAATTCATTCTTGCCTCAGGGGCATATTTCTACGTTTACTATACATATAATAAATACTTCCCGCTAACCTACCGCCACCCCGTAGATGAGAATTTTAAAGAAAATAATGTTAGTGTTTTTTAATATGTATATGGAAATACATATACATTTTTGACATCTCAACATAGATGATGAAGAATATGATGGAAACCTGGGTGTTTCCAGGGCTAATGACCTTTTATAGACTGATTAAGTGATCACTTTACACGCGTGCAACATCTACCGTTCTACCAATGATTGACAACCACACTACTCAATTTTTTGGACGTCATATATATATACACTGTACACGTGAGTTCACTAGAGCCATCTCTGTTGAATTGAGAAAGCGTTAATTTGGGACCCTTTTATTTGGATGAATGCAAGATTTATTCAGTATTTGGACACACTTAAAGTGTTGTAAAGAAAATATTTATTTTTAACAAAATGTCTTAAATTATATACATATGTATGTTGACTCGCTTGTTTATTGTTTATTCCTTCTGATTTTTACATATTTTGTTTTTTTTTTTGGTGATGTATCACTTTGAGAAATGTGTGAATTTTTCTAAGCTGTAGTCTGGTTAGAATCAGGCTTTAAATTTAAAAAATAATGTAAAATAACGATAGTACAAGACGAAGAATGTCAGCACGTTGATAAATTTTAAGACTAACAAACAAACAAAAAATGAAACGGATTTGCCAATAGCAATTAAGAAGTATAATGGGTTCAATCTAGCTCAAAGGTTACTAATCTTTTTTGGTCCCATTCCTCCTCAGAAAAAGTTGTATTTTTCAGCTGTCTACTTTTCGCCAAGTCGATGTCGTTTCACTTTTTCTTCTATAATTTCTCGGCCCCTTTTATTCAGCCGTCTTTAAAATTTTGCTATTTATATTAATATAAAAAAAACAGCGAATCTTAACCCTCGCATAAGTATGCTCTTACCCGAAATCATAACATTATTTCTTAATACACTTTTAACTCTTGATCGCTCCTCTAGTCGCTTTTTTAGGGATGCTATTTCCCGCGTTGGCAATTACCGATCTAATTCATCAACTTGATCAATCAAAATACAGTTTTAATTATTGTTTTTAATCTAGTTTCACATTCAATTATATATTTTTCGAGTCGGAATCGGATCAAGCTGACTAATTGAACTAAACACTAATCCCATTCACTGCCTACACCGGGGTACATCTAGAAAATTTGGTGATGGACTTACAATCTTGTATTTATTTGATTGGCAGTGACAGGTATATTGAATGCTTTTAAATGGAAATTCACAGTAAAATCGGGATACAATTTTATATTGTTTCACATTTTCAATAAATTTCGCAACTTTGTTAAAAAAAAAATAAAAACAATGCTTAGCAAGAGCAGATCTGTCAGGAAGCCTAGATGCTTCTGTATCAGATCTGGGCATGCGGTGGGACAGCTTTCAATATATATTTTTCGATCAGTCACTAAATTCATACCATACATGAAGTGTGTAAAAAAAGAATTCAAAGGGTGGTTAATTAATCTACTAGTGTAAGTTTGACTTTAACCTTTGTCAGGATAGACAGCCCCATTTCTATTTCCGTGATTTATCGATCAAAATTTCAATGAAATCAGCGCTTTTTTTCTTCTTCTCCCATAGGAATTAAGTAATAAGCACCGAGCGATTTTATGCTGACAATGGACAAAAGAGAGGCGACGACGCTTCGCTGTCTCGCCAGATTTATGGTAACCCTGTCGGCAAAGTGTTGCCATGTGCTGCCGGCAATTACCGACTGCCTCGGCTATGGGAGAGCGCCATCTGCCTTTCATTTTATTTTTCTTCATTTTATATCTTCTCCATTCGAAGTGTACAACTCTATAAAGATATTTTCCGTCGTCCGTTTTTATTTTTAAGAACAAAATCTTATTTCGCTTATTGAGTTTGCTGTAATGGGCGTAGTTTTCTGTTCTTTTGATGCTAGCTGTATGTAGTACCAGCAGATGCACTAGATTGTGCCTTTAATTCCGATTTCTCTCTTTGCCAACCAAAATTTCATAACATTTTTTACGTCACAACACAGCTAAAGATACACTGGTTAATTTAAGTTGCATGCATCACGTTAGTCCATTTTAAACTCATATTTCAGATACTTTATCTTGAATTTTTTCTTATTTGTTTTTAATGACTGGGAAAATGCCGTCACGGGTTTGATTCCCGACAGTTATAAAATGAATTCAAGAAATATTTGTTGGTCTGGTGTATTTTTCACAGTAAATAAATAAATTACCATCCCTATCTTAACATCTTACTTTGCAAATAAGCTTCTTAAATAAAGCTTTTGCGGGTTATTACTTTGAATATAAAAATAAATACATTGACGACAAAAAAGATACTTTTATCTATAAAGCTTATATACATTTGTGTAATAAAACATGTTTGCCCCATTACGCAAGTTCTTTTTTTCGTTTTAAGATGGAAAAAAATACCTGATTCAGCAGATTAACACCTAAAGCGCGATGCCCTCAAACAAAACGCGCCCAGCGGTGGTGGGTCTGATCTGACCCAGTACAGAAATCGCCTTTTAGGCGTTTTTCGTCGGGTTTTTATATTTTATGTATTATTCAAAATAGCCTACATAGCAATACGATAATGTGTCATAAGTTTTGTATGAGAATTTTCAAGTTTTTGATAGTTTTGAAATTAAATTATCCAAGAGCATCATTTTACATCCAAACGCGATCGCGCGCTGCGGCTAACTAATTTATATACTCACTACTACCGCGGAGCATGTCACACGCGCATGTAGCATGGTTGGCAATGAAGCAGTGGTTGTAAACATTTTTATTTTTACTGAATTCAAATAATTTGTGTTTTTAATTTTATAACTATATTTTAAGTCAACATCATAACAGATAGAATTATTAACAAAATGCAACTAAGTAATTATCTTCAAATATAAAACGTGGCAGTTAGCTCCAAAAACCAAAAAATGATTCTAGGATTTTGAGTTAATATTTCAAGATAAATTTTTGTCCATAATGCAATTAAAATTCATTTTAAATACAGTGAAAATATTTAAATTTTCATTGAAAAATATATACGGAATTGCCCAAAATGGTGTAAATATTCATTTAAAGTTCGCCATTTCTTACATAAACATTTTGCGGGTTTTAGAAATTATGAATACAATTTTGTACGAAACCAAATAAAACTAATTATTATAAAAATTTTATATACAAGTTCGTTATACAAAATAGGTATGATATTTAATTTTATTATTGACCAATAAATTATTACCAAAAAATAAGAGGACAAATAAGAGGTACTTTTCTTGTTGAAATCGATGTTTTTATCACTTACTGACATTTCTTATAAAACCACGTTTTCCGTTGCACTTTCAAATTCTGAATCTAAGGTTTTTGAATTCTAAATCACTGTCATCTGCACTATTCTCTCACTTTTCTTTCACTTTTGGAACTGTCTAAAAGTCGTTCAATCTCGTCATGAGATAATTATTTTTTTCCTGCCATTGTGGTAAAGTGTCGAAAAGATTTAAAAAAAAATAAAACTAGAAATCGTTCAAATATAAAACAGTTTATTGTGAAGGTCTGTGTTTTGTAATATTAATATTTTTTAAATGTAGATTTACCTTATAGTTTATAAATATGATATTTAATCCGTCATACAAGTAAACAAATAAATCAGTTAAAAACAAATATAAAAAAAAATAAACGGAAACAATCGCCAAAGATTGACAATGTATGCTTTTGTTTTTGGGATTTCAAAATCACGGCAGACGGCACACTAACACATTAATAGCGAACAACTGACCTTACTCAATATGAGTTTTGATATTTTATTTGTTTTTTTTTTTTAAATAACTCATTTGAATCTGGTCCGATAATTTTCGTTTGTATCTCAATTTGTAGGTAATTTTTTGAAGAACGATTACACTCAAGGAAAACGACGTAAACAAATTACCTATTACATAATCAATAATTTTCCTCGATGGTGGGTCTGACCAGACCCACCATCGCAGAGGAGGTGTTAAAAATAGTTTTCTGAACATTATAATGTTTTTAAATGATATAATTCTTTTACTACAATTTTTAAATTAGGACATCACTGGTCTAACATTATTCAATTATTTTTCTTTAACAATTTTTTATTAGTTTTACTCTAGTGAAATTTCACAACTTCGCATTGATTTTTTCGTATTTTTAAATGATGTTCATCTTGCAGGCATGCAGATCTTTAACCTCGCAAATTTTTACCTTTTAGGAACGCAGTCTCGCTACCACGTGCAAGAATACCCCGGAGGTGCGCTACTCCGTATAGACCCCGTGAGGGCGGGCAGAGACGACGCTACGTACGAGTGTGTCGCCGAGAACGGGGTCGGTGATGCGGTCAACGCCGAGGCGATCCTGGCTGTGTTCGAACGTGAGTACCACACGCCTCTATTTATCTTTTTTTTTATCAATATTTTGTAAAATTCAAAGTAGGACCAAAACGTGGGAACGATCCTCTTTATCGATTTGAACGATCTTCACATATTGTTTGGACGTAGATTTCCAGGACCACGCAGCCATTTTCGACTTTGTCAATCAATTTCGAGATTCAAACGATGCCATATATTTATAACAAAAAAATCATTGCAAAACCTAAAAATAGTTAAATTTCAAATAAATCAATCAAATGACATTTTTCTCAAAAATGCGTGAAATAAATATCTTCTTATTTTCCTGGCTCCATCCGAACTTATCGTCTTTGTAGACTGTTAGTCGTCCTAGGGTTGTAGGTCCTATAACGTCACCTATATCATGCCTTCGAATCGTGTTATCTTTCTTAATCACCAAATAAATATAACACTGGTGAATTCCATTTTTTATCAAATTAAAACTAAGATATTATTAAACATATGTAAACTTTAGGATCATTATTAAACTGTCATTATTCAAGTTATTTACTTGATTGAATCATGCTTCATTTGATATTTTGTATTAACTTCTAATTTCTATGCTGATGAAAAGCAACACAATTATTTTTGTCAAATATTTTAATGTCATTAATTAGTTGAAATACCCTTACACTCGCGTCGGTTAATATCAGGCTTGATATTTCCTAAAACACTATACAGAATGTTGGTCTGTGTAGTGTAATATCGTGTTCACCGGGATGCTAAGTGCTCGGTACGCAGTACTCAATATACTCGGGTCGCGTGACGCTCGGCGTCGCGGGCACAGAATGGAGGCATCGCATCTCTATTTAGCATTGTGTGCCGGCGCCGGCCGCGGCCGCCTATTGTGCGGCCCCAAACTTTCCGGACAATACTTGGGAATTGTTCGGATCTCACAAAAGGTCGAGAGAGCGATCTATTGATTATATCTTCTGCGGGGATTGTTATTGGCTTTGTGCTGAGGGATATCCGGATCATTGGGGCCGGGTATCCGATGTAAAAAGCGGTTTCGTTGTACAAACACTATAGACGTAAGCATCGCCGCCGAAATTGTATTCCTTTATGGTGTGTTATTTTGACCCAGATGTGGTGCTTCTTTTCGATGGAAAGTTTGGGCCTGTTGAAACAGCTTTTCTCCCGTCGTAATCTCGGCTTCCCTTACGGCCATTTATCCGCCGACATACGACAACGTAAAAGGAAAACATTTTCTAAAGAAAGAAATAGATTCCGAATAATTTCTGTCTATTCGGTATTTTCCTCAAATGTAAGACCGCTTATTAATTTTGACAACTGATCTTATTTAGTGCCGAACGATATATTGAGTGTTCGATGAATTTTCTAAACATTTCTATCGCAGGTATACTCTGGAATAGATACATAAACTTTCGTAGAATATTGATCTTTCAGAATTTCGGTCGTATATTTGACATCGTCTTCACAAATATTCCCATCTTTAATCCCCGAAGGGTAGAAGTTCCAGATGAACCTCTGATGCTCCAGCCGCGAGTCTCGCAATACGGTGACGTCTCAATATAAGGAATGAATATCCTTCCCAACCACCAGGGAACGTCCCGTACATGTGCTTTTAAAAGCTTACGGAGGGGGTTGTGTTTCCTTTCCGTGTCACGCGAATATATGGTGACGCGAAACTATCATGCAATATTCACATATTGGAGATGTTACGATATGCTTGTGCCGTTTGTGCTACGAAGAAAATGAAAATATAATGCTCCGATACTATCTAAAAAATGGAGATTCCCGCTTCGTGCGGTACCTCCAAACCTCGAAGGACCGCGATCTAATCTTTAACAGAAGCCTAAAATTGTTTTCGGATAATTTGAAAATAGTTATCGAATATTCCGGGAGTATTATATAAATTTTGCGAGATTTCCTTATCGCGACAGAGTTCCTTCCGATAATTGAATCCAAATTCCGTAATACTGTTTTATAGCATCGACCGCCTGTAGGACTACTACTATGTACGTATTTTGAAAGTGTGATTAATGTTTGAGTTTAAACGATACTTATGTATAAAGTATTCGAACATCGATTACAGTTTGGACCGAATGCTTCTCTGGATGTGCTGTAAAATTTCAATAAACGCCTTGCAGACGTTAGATCGAAAACCCGGCAATAAAACGGGGTGTTTAGAAACGTGCTGTGCTTTGTGTAAATAAATGGCAAAGGCGAAACGTGGGATGTGGCATTGGAAAATATCGTAGGAGATTTAACTTAAAAGGGTTCGCTGTAAATGATTGAAAATATGATTTCATTCATTCCTCAACCTGTCGCATGTCGATTAGAAATGATAGCTTTTTAGAACATCTTTCTAAATTATTAGTTTTTGCCAATCGTTGCGGCCGTATTTCGTTGCTTTTGTGTACTTCCGGCATATGCTGAACAATATCAAGCTGGATATTGATCTGTTCCATGTGTCTGAAGGGGTATTCCGAAGCGGGATTTTTCTACATCTTTAACAGGAGTATTTTTGCTTATTTTCGATTTTTGGTTAATGTTGACGCTTTTAATTTTAATTTGTAATGTGTATGTTAATTATAAATTGATAAATTGAAAATTGAAAATGAAATTAAATCGAAAAATATCGAAATTCTCGTTCAATACCGTCGATTACAATTATTGTATACGTGTTTTGTAATTAAAGAGATATAAATTTGATGGATAGATCATTTTTCTCGGTAAGGTTGTTTCGGATAGGCGAGCTGATAAATTAATTTCGATGTTCGAAGGTTTCGGTTGAACGTCGATCAACTGTATAAAGTTTTAACTGTAATTGAGAACCGATACCGAACTATCTTCCTCTACGGCGAAAACCGCTAGCTTTTGTCCAAACTTTGTTTAGATAAATATTAGACACGAAAATGTTTTTCTCTGCATAATTACGCTTATAGATTATTTCATCCCTGTATTTGTTTTCTTTCCTTCTAAAAATATCCGACATATTTCTTCTAATTATTTTCATTTGTATATGTACCTTCTTGTTCCTGGCTCGATCCCAACTTATCGTCTTTGTAGACTGTTGGGGTCAGTTCTCCTCGTCCTCAGATTGTAGGTCCTTCTATCATGGACATCGTCACCTAGTCCATGCCTTCGAATCATGTTATCTTTCTACAGCATCCATGAATTATTTTTCATTTATATGTGTGTATCGTCTGTTCAATGCCTTTTGTAATTTACCATATCTTTTTATATGTATATTCATATTTAATTACTTAGCGTAATCTGATTTTATTTCCTGAACGCTGGAGACCGCCATGGGTACGAAACATTTGCTTACAGAATACATCCGTGTGTATTATTAGACAGAACGTAGCATGTCTTATGGTTATTGCATATTTATCGGATCCTACAAATTCAGAGAGCACATTTACCGAACTGCAGTGAACATCAGACATTTACAAACATAGGATATACGTACTGTCAGTGTTGGTTTGCTACTTCGGCACGATGGTGCTATATTGGACCTGCAGCTATTATATCTGTCGTACTTCGCAGTTTATGTTGGTACCCGAAACGAACCGAAACACTCGGACAGCTGATAAGCGCAGTGAGAATTGTAATAGTGGATAACACGTTAACATTATTACTGTATAGTAAAACCTAGATATAACAGACTTATTGGGGGGAGGGGGTGTCCGTTATATAACAATGAGTTTCTCTTCTCCGTCTTGTTCCTCATTACTGAGGATTGTGACCCTTGTGGAAGCAATGAATCTTCTCCAGTTATCCCTTGACTGCGCTGCACGTAGCGCTCCAACCACCGAAGCGTCTGCTGCTGCCTTAACTTGATCGGTCCGTCGTGTGGGGATCTTCCTTTCCCTCTCTTCCCCTCCAGGCTACCGATCACTACCAGTCGTTCCATGGTATCCTCATTGCCACGCGCAACGTTTAAAATAAATCAAAAAACTTTTTGTCTGAAAATATGATCACTGTATTTAGATACATACACGTGAAGTCACGTTGCTATTATTTTGCGCGTTGCGCTTGCTTTCGGTAATCCTGCTTTGAAAAAGGACTCAAGTTTTGTTTGCACTTTTGAAGTTTGCTGTTTTTATAATCAACTCTCTAAAATTACGAAAATTTGTAAAATATAGTTGAACTTCGTTATCTGGCGAATATTCAATAAATGTTATTAGATTGTCGAGATGTGATCTTACCACTGACTACTATATTATTGGCTGTTAACATGCGGTGACAGTTGAATTTAAGCTTTTATAAATTTAAACAGCAGTTTATTTTTTATTTTTTATATTTGACCGGAAATTTTGCCCGTTATATAATATATCAGAAGATCGTTACACAGAAGTCCGTTATATCTAGGTTTTACTGTATTGTAATATTTAATCAAATCGTCTAGTTACTAGTAATATAGTTTCATCGAACCAATATGTAAAATACTACCCGATGAACTTAAGAATTTGTTCTTATTCTTCGCGAAGTCGCAATCTGCTACGGAACTTTATTTAAAACTATGAGGAATATCAGCGAAACTTGTGCGGAGATTTTTGTTCTTTGCAAACTCGTAACCGGGGGGTGGCCACCGTTTTGGAAGATCCGAGTTTATGTTCAGTCCGATTGATGGAGTGGAGAATAAAAAATACCTATTTAATATACCATTTAAAAAAAAACTTGTATTTGAAAAAAAAAATTCTAAATGTTTAAAAATTGAGTTTTTTTTATGTAACGCTGTGGAACGGCGTTCCGGCACCTTTTTTTACGTTTAAATGTTTTTGTAATTTTCCAACTCAATTAGAAATTAGACGAAACAATGTTTGCGCTACGTAATTACAATTTTTATTTATATAATTCATCAAAATGATAAAATATGGTAATTTAATTAATATTTTAATGATATTTTAATGTAATTTTGTTTAATAATAAAGCTTGACATGTAGTGAGATCCGGGACCTTTGTTGTTAAAAAAAACCCTGTATATCATTATATGTATGTATTGGTTATAAATGTTTAAAAATATCTAATTTTGGTTTATGGCGTTGAGTTATGCAATCTTGGACGTAGGTTGGAAGCTCTTTTTTATTAAAAGTTCACTAGTTTTAATGATTAAACTTTTTATTTTTAATTTCAGTTCTACTTGGTATATACCACTATTTCTTTAAATCCATTCAATCTATTCAAACCAAAATAAATCGGAATGTATCGAAATACGTGTCACACTAGATTTGAAGAAATAGTGATATTTACCAAGTAAAACATGAATTAAAAATGGATGGATATTACCGCGAAGTGACTGCTGAATCAATTAATGAAAATAAAACATTATCTCTATTTATTAAAAAAAAATTATATGTTAAGGCCGGAGATGTAGTCACCCTTGAGTTAGAGACAATTTATAGAAAATAGAATTTAAACTACGTCATCTTTTAATTGGATTTTATGAATAGTTTGCCATAAGTTATAATTATATGATGCAATATTGCTACCAGAAATAAAAACTTGGTTTATTTCAATACAATTAAGTACTTTTAAAAGGAATAAATAGTAATTGCGTGGCATTTTAGTTATAATCTATTTAAAAATATTTATATTTTTACTACATTATTTGTCCCTACAAAAAATATTATAAAATAAGGATTATAAAGGTTTATGATAAAAATTATACGGGCTGCCTGCATTGATGTCGGGTTTATCCTTTGTGGAATGTTTGTGGCGTTTATTTAGTGATACAGCACCCCTAGCGTATATTAATGCATACCCTTCCCCCGCATCCGTCGACTTGCCGGATCGTGAGAGACGTCTACGTCGAATCTTTCCTCCCGAAATCACCATGCATACACGGGATTATCGGATATATCTGCCATATCTGAAATCACCCCATGACACCATGAGAATTCACCCCTAACGAACGTCAAAAACACTTGCTTTATTTTGTAAAATATTTGTGCGAGTAAAAGCTGTTTTCTTCTCTCCTAAACTACGTGAATAAACAGTTTGAAATAATGATATTTGAACAGGACGTTCATTATTTCACCTCAATCGGCAGTTCATCGGTTATCGCTTTTTGATTATCTTCAAATAAACCCACTTTGACTGAAAACAGTATCGGATAATACAGTAGTTACATAATAACATATTGTTTTCTATGTTTATTCATTTTAAATTCAGTATTCTTATTTTGGGACAAGTGTTATAACGACACTTACTTAGGTACCTACAAATAAAAAGCAACGAGAAATATAAATTAAATTACAATAAATGTTTGATTCGAACACACTAAATTATGAGTGCAAGTATGCAACCCCGGGCGGCTTAGGCATCGCCGCTATTCTGATTTTCCTCCGTTTCCTTTCGTAATCATTCACTTTTTTTGTCATTCAGATGCTTTGCCAATAAATAGCTAGACTATTCAGCATTGGATTGATTGATGAGCGTTTCGATCAATGCTGAACATCGTGCTTCACCGGGTGAAATTAAGAAAAATAAAAAGAGACAATACTCGCCTATTGATATAATTTTTCGTTAAAATTAATGATTTTTTTCTTCATTTAGCAACACATTTTTTGCGGTTTACATGAAAACACAATTCAAAAAATCATCTCATGTTTTTTTCTTCATCTGTAATTTGAACACCGCTCTGATTCTAAAACGACGAAGGCCAGAGTTACTCCGATCGAATTGCAGCATGCCGGGTCGGAAAACAAGTTTTCAATTAAGCTCCACTTCACGGTGTGCTTTCGTTACACAGAGGTACATATGTATCTCGTTATATGGTAAATAAATACTTGCATTCCTACCAAGTGGCTATCGTCCGCCATGATCAACAGATTTAACATTTTGGCTATGTCCAAATCCTTGTTCACAAATCTAAGTTTATTTATTGTAACTGCAGACAGTAGAATTTCGCTTAAATTTTTCGAGTAATGTATCCAAAATAATTATTTTATTGAATCCTACTTTTATTCACATATTTACGATAATATGTGATGCGTTTCGTCTTATTGAGACATTATCAAACACTGACTTAAAATATTTACAAAATATCAACAACAAAAAAAAGATTTTCTGTCTTCTCTATGTTCTGATGCCCTAGGATTGGAATCCATAGGTTATAAAGGGGTTAACTAAGTCGACTAAAACACACATTATATTGTTCATTTTTAATATATTTATATTATCCACTGACACTTCGTGATGGAATTGCATTTTTAATATATTATTAGATTAAAACCAATATTTTTAGCTTTTCCACTTTATTTTTATTTGACCAGCGACCGGGTTTCGTCGTTACCGACATCATCAGACTGGGGTGATGTCCCTGATTACCCCAGTCTGATGATGTCGGTAACGACGAAACCCGGTCGCTGGTCAAATAAAAATAAAGTGGAAAAGCTAAAAATATTGGTTTTAATCTAATAATATATTATTCATTTTTCTTTTCTTTTTTGAAGTACCTACATATAGGAATTGGAAATAAAAGCTTTCTTGTTTTTTTCTACTTTTAAAATGAAAATTTAATGCAGATACGTTTTTTTCTATATTATACAGATCTGATAGGTAATATCCAGTTTCTAAATCTCTATTCTATTCTAAATCTCGCTATGTCCCTGGAGAGAGTAACCTTACGGCAATGATCAACGAAAAAATGTTATAAGCGAGCCTCTTGTGAATTGTTGGTAACGCGAACTTATGGTCGAGGATCGAAATTCCATTACCCGATTCTGTATACCGAGTTTACCAGAGTATACTGCGCAATGATTGTCTGGTTGAAATAAATAACAACCAAAAATATATAAAAACTAACTAAATAACGATTACTCCACTCCCCGCAGTGGTAGGCAGAGATAATAGAACGCCACACCAATCTGTCTTAGCAAACAATCTACGATCTTCCTAATTTATTAATCTCCTCATATATACGCGCTGATTATTCCGACTTCTGACCTGACCAAGTGTTTGAAATACTTGATCATGCCAATTTTTCCTCAGCCTTTCTTTGCATCCATCCTCAACTACGTTCGACTTGTAAATTTGTTTTAATGTTTCTTCACTCATTCGATTTACATGCCCAAACCATCTCGACGCACCTTTTATTTTATCGATAATACTCTTCTCAGCCTAGGTGAAATATCTAAAACATTTTCGTCAATTCCTCATCTTGAGATGAATATACGTGATTAACATTGATTATAATAGCTCTTTCTTCTTTGATATCGTGAACAAAGAGTACTTTCACCATCTTCTTCGTCGCTGTACTCGTTGCTGACGGTTGTGACCATCGTCTCTCTCTTCACCATCTATTAATAGATAATTCAAATCTAACATACCCTTCTAATTACGTATAGGATACTTATAATAACTACAACATACTACTATTATAGGGATTAATATACTATATCATATAACAACAACACCATTCCGGAGAGCTGGGGGGGGGGTTAAACAAGTACCTAAATATATTATGCTGTGTAATGCATATTAGACCTGCGGTAATTGAAGTATATCATTAAACCCAGTCTGCCTTGAAATTAAAAAAAAACACACTGTTTTGGAGAAAACCCCAAAATAAAACATAAGTGTCAGTAATCGAATGATTCTTTTGTTTTAATTTCGTGTAAATATACCAAATACTTAAAAAGGGGTAACATAATGAATTGAACATTAAAATGCAATTTACAATTTTGAAAATAATGGTAAAATAACTAATAACACTCTCATAAATTAAAATTATTACACCTTGTTCCATATAAAGGCCAAATTATGAATTATCTTGAAAATTTAGAAATCCAAAAAAACCTTAATTCTAATAATAATTTATTAAATAATATATTGTTTCAAAATTCTTCACCGTTGCTTTTCATTTTTCCTTTGTTTTCAAACTCCGCCCCTTGACTAACCCTTTCCCTTTACTTTCCCCTCTCCTTATTTATAGAACAATTTTATATATTAGTTATTATACAGACCTGAATGATGGAAGTTTAACTTCTGAAACATGTAGTCTAAATAAAACTCAAGTGGTAAAAAACAAGTGTTTTCTTTAATCATTGTAACTAATAACACCTTTTGAAATATCGAAGAGACAGGATAAATCTCTTGATAAGGCTTCAAATAAAAATTAAAAAAACAAATCTCGTTAATTGATTTGATAGTCACTTGTGGTAATTATCTATCCATTTTTAATTTACATTTTACTTGGTAAATATCACTATTACAATGCCACGATAGATGTTAAGAAAAAGTGTTATTTACCAAGTCAAATCAAATCAAAAGGGGGTTTTGTGTAAAAATATCTATTTCATCATTTTCATTTCTTTTTTTGTGCAGTCTTGGAATATCTGAATGTAGTCGTTTTTTTTTTCTTTTTTTTTCTTCCAATGATATAAATTTATGTGCGTTTTCCTTGATAAAATATGTACATCTATCAACTTGACTAGGCCAGAGCGGTCTATTCGAGTATTTAATATTTTACATAGGAATACTAAATCAGAAGGCTAAATTTACGAAATTCTATTGGTCCATCAAGTATGCATAGTCATATTGTTCTCTTTGTAATCTCAATTTAAATTTAATGTATCGAAGAAATTAGTGCTGGGCTTACTCTACAGTTTGAATATGGATTTTGTGTAGTGTGACCACACGGTAGAGCGGTACTTAATTTGATGCCTTAAAAATTATAGTAATTATAATATATTAATAATTTTACCATTTACTTAAATATATATTTTTTAAATCGCATGTGTTTATTTTTTTACCTATAAGAAGTGATATGATGATTCTAAAGCCAAGCCAGTAAATACGAGACTAATCGGAAATGATTTTTTTTTAAATCAGAGAGCTTATTCATCTTCAAACCCTTATGCGCACCCTGATGGTGCATAGGGCACTCGTTCGTATAAACGTAGTGTTATCTTGATCGTTTACACGTGAAGGAAGGATGATCAGCCCTCCGCTTCAAGTACCAGTCCAGGGTAGTATTGAATAAATATTGGAGTGAAAAAATTACTAATATTTATTTATCTAGCTTACCCATAGGTGGATTCAACTTATTCATGAATTCGGTTCTAGGATTCATTTCTTGTCGAATCAGGTTTTTTATTACTTTCATTATCAATCATAAATAATTCAATTTGAAAAAAATCCCCATTCACTCAAATTCGCCGATTAAAGTAGAAAGATTTGATGAAAAAATATTTTCGATTTATTTAATGTAACTGCAGACAGTTCGTATTATTCCATTTCAAATTTTTGGGTCATATATACAAAATTTAACAAGGTTATTGGATTGAATTCTACTTTTATTTACATATAAATATAATATGTGACGCGTTTCGTCTTATAAAGACATTATGAAACAGTGTTTGACAATGTCTTGATAAGACGAAACGCGTCACATATTATATTTATATCTCAATAAAAGTACAATTCAATCCAATAACCTTATTTAATTTACGATATTTTACACAAAAATATTTTTAATTTGATTGAAATCTTGACGTTATAATTTTTAAAATTTAGTGTCGTATTGCGTTGCGTATTTACTCCATTAGTAAGATCCTCGCTTATTAAACTTAGTTTATTTTCCCCAGTAAGCGTTCGATACGAACTTGGCTCAGCCCACAGTATGCATATTTCATCAATATTCCCAATATTCAGCGGACATCCTTGTCCAGTGTCTTTCAATAGCCCCGTCTCCTACCGCCAGCGGACGTGATCCGCATACCAATACCACGTGACCAGCTTACTAAACACACCCCGAGAAGTATCTACTTATTCTCAAGTATACGGAATTTCCATCGCCGATTCAGATACGTTGCAAACTTAGAAAATTGATTAAAACTGTTACGAAATGAATAAACTATAATAAAACGAAATAAGAAGGCCAAGTAGAGAATGGTACAGCATTCTAGGAATGTTTGAATATGGATATTTGGAAAAAGACATCTATGAGAACCGAGAGCAAAGTGAACATGTACAATATAGGTACACCATTATGCTCGACCCATGATGGTGCATTTCATAGTCATTGGAATCATAGAAGAAAGATGCAGCTTTCTTGGAATGTTTGAATATGGATATTTGGAGAGAAAAAAAACACATCATTGAGAACCGAAAGCAAAGTGAACATTTACAATATCCGTGCTCGACCTATTATGGTGCATTTTATAGTTATTGGAATCATGATGAATGATGCAGCTTTCTTGGAATGTTTGAATATGGACATTTGAAAAAAAAACATGAGAACCGAGACCAAAGTGAACATTTACAATATCCGTGCTCAACCCATTATGGTGCATTTCATAGTCATTGGAATCATTGAAGAAAGATGCAGCTTTCTTGGAATATTTGAATATGGATATTCGGAAAAAAAGTATATTAATGAGAACCGAGACCAAAGTGGAACATTTACAATATCTGTGCCCGACCTATATGTCATAGTCATTGGAATCTTAGAAGAAACACACAGCTTTCTTGGAATGTTTGTATATGGATATATGAATTTAAATATATTATTCTTTCTTTCGTCCGCCTTCGTAGCGTAATGTTCAACACGCTCGGCTTCCGTTCTGGAGGTCCCCGGTTCGTTTCCCAGGGAGGGTCAAATAAATATAACTGATTTTTTCACTGTAATAATATATTAATTTAATATTACCTTAGTCTGGTACTTGAAACGGAGGAGCGATCACCTTTTCTTCACGCATTAACGATCAAGATAACACTGTGTTTATATAATGCAGTGCCCTATGCACCATCGGGTGCGGATGAGGATTTGAAAAAAAACTTTCTTCACTCATTTGATTCACATACCAAATCTCAACACACCTTTCTTAATTTTATAGCTGATGCTTATCTCAGTTTGCATTTTTCCTTACACTCGATCACCATTCGAATTAATAAAAACTATTCTGAAATTAGTTTTATTCATTTTATGGTTATTATCTTGAGAACATTTTTTTCTATTTAATTAAATATTCTGTCTTTATATTGTAATACAATACGTAACATATTGAGGTCGATAAATATTATGTTATCGATTTACCCATCCCCTTGAATAGATAAAGATAATATCGCTTAAAGGGATTAGAACGATTTAATCGTTATAAATCTTTTCAAGTACACACGCCTTACGCATTTTTCAGCCCTTCAATTTATAATTCCTAATAATATCCGTAACGTCTGTTGCTTCAGACATGGTATGAATTCATTCTTGCGAAAATATCTCATTTTCCAATAAAATTGGATGGTTAAATATTACATTGAATGGTGATCATATAATTTTGGAATTAAAATAATAATGAAGCTTTATTTGATAAACTTTACAACAAACGGGACGCTCGAATTCGTTTGTTTGGAATTGATTTTATAATATACGCCCTTTAGTATTTCACAAACTGGTATTTGAAATGTTATTATTAATAATCGATAAGTTCAATGAACGGTTTACCTAAATTGCTAATTATTTTCACTAATTAAGTACATCAAATGAATTTTACTTCAACAAGAACCGGGCACTTGATAGTGCTAATAAAATTGTTCAATATATTTTAATTTATTTCAACAATTAATTGATTACAGGAAAATTTCGGTTAACAGTTATTATGATTTTGTTGATATACTTACGAAGACGAAAAATTTATTTTGTTTCGAAAATTAAATGTGGATGTCGGATCATTTAATGTGCCAGCAATCTGTAATTGGCTGGTTTAAACCATCATTATATGCACAATGTAAAATTCACCACGTTTTGAGTGTGTCCAAATAATAATAATAATAATAATAATAATAATAAAACCCTTTTCCGCACCCCAATGGTGCATAGGGCACTGCTTCATATAAACGCAGTGTTATCTCGATCATTTACACATGAAGGAAAGGTGATCAGCCCTCCGCTTCAGGTACCAGTCCAGGGTAATATTGAATAAATATTACAGTAAAAAAATCACTTATATTTATTTGACCCCCCCTGGGAATCGAACCCGGTACCTCCAGAACGGTAGCCGAGCGTGCTGACCATTACACTACGGAGGCGGACAAAATGAGTTTGAGTGTGTCCAAATACGAAAGTAACTCCTGTAATTGGAGATAATCCACAAAACCTGGATTATCTCCAATTACAGGAGTTACTTTCATATTATTTTTTGACATCTCATCAAAGATGAACTTTTTCATGTTTGATGAGATATCAAAAAATAATATAAAATTCACCATTTTAAGCAGGAATTCACGGTAGGAACTCGTTAATTGTTCTTTGTCACATGGAATATATAAAGTTGGATGTTCAATTGTAGAAGAATGATGAGTTTTAACCTGAATAGTGATCAATTAAACCAGTTGACGGTTTTTTCACGGAATATTTTCGGAAATCATTGATTGATATTATTCTTTATGAGCCTGAAATCCAGTGCATAATGTCTTTAAAAATGAATAACTGCCTATTTCAATGCTCCGCCCAGATCTTGTGATTGAACTTCTTGTAATTTCTTTCTTTGGGGTTATGTTAAGTCACAAATATATGGTCATAACCCAACAAGAATTGAGCAATTAAAGGACAACATTGAACGTGCTATTGCTGAAATACAGCCAAATTTATGTGGAAAAGTGATGAAAATTGGTTCGATAGAATGCGGTATGTCCAAGAGAAGTCGCGGAGCTCACGTAAACGATATTGTTTTCATACATAATGGCAAAATTTAACCTTCTAAGTAAAAATTTAAAAAAAATGTGTCTCACTTAATAATTAATGTGTTTTTTTTATTATTGTAACTCTCTTATTGGAAAACCCTATATATTTTTTAAAGTTTTGTTTTTTACACCTAAGAACAATTGATTTTCATAGTTTATTTCCCAACTCCATGTTTTCTGGAAACTATTATTTGAAATCTTAACAAAGGTGATGAAAATTATGGAAGTATGAGCATTTACGGGGCTTACGACCGTCATAGGCTGGTTTAAGTGATCAATTTACACACATGTAACATTCACCATTTCTCCCGGTGATTGACAACCATTGGCAACATTGGTTCAACCAGCCTATGACGTTCGTAAGCCCCGCAAATGCCGAGACTTCCATATTCTTCTTCGTCCATGTTGAGATGTCAAATATAATATGAAAAATAACTTCTATAATTGGAGATAATCCAGATTTGTGAACATGTATTTGGATACACTCAAAATGTTGTAATTTTTTTTCTGAAAACATTTATTTTTCCATTTTTATTGCAACAAATATTTTCGTTTCTGAAATGCATTTATTTTTTGGTTATTTCGCTTTTCTTTTCAAATGCTCCGATCCATTGTTTTGAATAGTATACCTCTTCAGCGACGGTTCATCGGATACGAGTCAATATATTGCCCCCCCAGCACTCGATTCGCCCGCAGTATTCATGCCCCGTAGTAGTACCGGAGCTATTTTTATCGAGCCGGGAAAGTGCATCAGCAGAATTGCCTGGATTCGCAACAGCCTCCATAACCCGGCCCACTTCCCGGTAGGAGTCGCTTGATGCTACAACCCGATGCGCGAATTCCATTTTATACTTACCAGTTTACCTGCCGTGTAATCTCCGAGAGAGAACTTGGCGGATGTAGCCATCCCTAAATTGAGTTAAATATTTCCCCATGTACATTTTACATATCGATCACTCCTTTCAACAACGTCATATAAAAAAAAAACTTGATTTTTCAGGAGACGTTTTTAAAAAAAGTCTAAGAATATAATAAAATGTATTGAAAATAAATATGAAGACACAATTTTACTGTGCAACATATCTTTTTAGGTAAAACCTGAAGGTTTTTTCTTCATTAAACGATACCTTTTCTTCAAAATGCAAAAACAACATTTTCTTCCTGTAGCGGGTAAATATTAAGTTAAAAATATGCCACTTTTTGCTGGGATATAGTACATTTTCTAAGCATTCCGAAAACATACACAACTAAAAATTGACGATTTTTGATAAATGACGTTGTTGAAAAGAGTAAACGATGTATCACAGAATCATTGGGCATTAACAGCGTCAACGACTCATCATCGGCTGGGTTGAGTGATCACATTAAATACTTGTGTAACTTTCTATATATATATTTTTTATTTTATTATTATTTAACGTCCGAGTGACTCTGAAATCTAGCTACGGCTTATGCAACACCTCTTATCGTGACCCTACTTAGGCTTCAACTTTTCTAAGCTTAGCCTTTTACTAAACTAAAGACTTTAAACTAAAGTTTATATTTAGACCTGAAGATGGAAGCAAAGCTTCCGAAGCTAGTCGTCATAATAAAATAAAAATAACTCAAGTGGTAAAAAAACAAGTATTTTTCTTTACCAATTTAAATAAATGATAATTAGAATTTTCTGGAATCTTTGGAAGTAACCACACATTTATACTGGATTTATCCTTTAGGGGATTGTTATCAAACTTTACCGTAAATTGCTTCGTCTCTGTGAGACATATCTTATATATCTTGATAAAGGTCCTGCAGATAATAAATCTAGTATTTGTGTACTTGGACATAATCGAAATACAGTTAATATTTCTCAATATTTCCTCCATGTTTCGATTACTCACGATCATTTTTTTAAATACTTTATTTCCGGATTATGTATTAAATTGCCTTCCACGACCTTTGTGCATAAATCTTCGAATAAAAATCGTTTGAATACTTGAACCTTTCCGAAAAAAAGTGCTTGGGATTGATTGAAAGAGATTTTCTTTCAGCCCTAAATTGAGGTTTAGTCAGAAAAAATATCGAAATATATATTTTTATGTATTTAAATATTTCATGCTGTGAGAATTCTGATCAGGAAATTAAATTCAAATCTAGATCGATCGTTTTTTTGGCGTTCTGCTTATGAAAATTATTGAATGAGGATATGATACTTTCAAGTTAAAAATGTTATTGTGTTGATCCACCCTTAAACTCTCCACGTGAAAAATCGCATTAAATGTAAGGGGGTTCTTATCATATAGTAAACTCGTATATGATCTGTCATTATTTATATTTACACACAACATAAGTAAATAAATACATTCGGCTTAAGTCAAGTATTTCAAATATTTGTAAATTGACCAATGAAGAAAAGTGGTCAGGTAATAATTCAGAATAATTGGCAGATATTTATTTGCGAATGTGGTTGATAATAGAAGCAGAGGAAGACCGATAAAAACTTTTCATAATCATGTATATCAAGTACTTGAGCGTGGTCAGGTCAGGAGTCGGAATAATTGACGGGTATTTATGAGGAGTTACATGAATGTGGAAGAGGCGAAAAATGTTTTCAAAGACAGAGTGGTCTTTTCTCTCTGCCTACCCCTGCGGAGTAGCGACGTGATGAATGATGGTTAGTTAGTTAGTAATATACAAAATAATCTAATTATTGTAATTTACCTTTCGTTTTCCTCTTCCGGTCAATTATTGACAAAGTTCCGAAACCGGCCGTCAAAAACAAGTTTTATTTATTTATTTATATAATATCATCATATACATAATTACAAAATGCGATTAAGTGTTTAAGTGATTTCAATAAAGAGTTAACAGTGAGAATTTTTATATCGTTCCACAAAGTGTAAATTGCTTTCAACATACGTACTAATGGATTATTAGCAATCAATACTGTTGGTGGACAACGAACTTTATTCGTTTGTTCTGTCTTCCAACCACTTAACTCAATCATACTGCTATTTCAGCACTCATTTCCGAATGTGACCAATTGGCGATTTCAATTAGCTTCATTCACCAGACGAATTAATGAAAATAGAAATATTCGTTCGTAAGCGGATGTTTTGCTACACCATTTTCTATTTTATTATCGAAAATAACAATTCCAAACGAATCAAATTAAAAGTTTTCAATTAAACATACTGTGAATGATTTTAAAAATGATT
This sequence comes from Brachycentrus maculatus, assembly GCF_059751285.1. Classification (NCBI taxonomy): domain Eukaryota; kingdom Metazoa; phylum Arthropoda; class Insecta; order Trichoptera; family Brachycentridae; genus Brachycentrus; species Brachycentrus maculatus. The sequence goes on along the minus strand of NW_028280827.1, from coordinate 156,683 downwards.
GAATTTCGTGCTTTGTGCCGTTTTTTTGCAGATTATTTCATCGTGTCCTAAAAATACTTATAATTTTTTTTCTCACTTATTGCTATTTTGTATTGTTATTCCAATTAACTTTTAGTTAATAAGTATGTATCTTTATAAAAACGACGTTTTTCTTCTATTGACAATAAATATGTCAGACTGTGGTCCCGTGGTTAGAGTCGCGGACTAAGTCAAGAATTTCAAGGTTCGAACTCAGTCCACTTCAAATCCATTTATATTTTTTAAAACAGGCCTGCTTATTATTAGAATATTTATATATATATATATATATATAGAATATTTATATAACATTTTGAGTGTGTCCAAATACTTGTTCACAAAATCTGGATTATCTCCAATTACAGGAGTTATTTTCATAAAAAAAAAATAATAAAAAAAGTAAATATATATATATATATATATATATATATATATATATATATATATATATATATATATATATATATATATATATATATATATATATATATATATATATATATATATATATATATATATATATATATATATATATATATATATATATATATATATATATATATATATATATATATATATATATATATATATATATATATATATATATATATATATATATATATATATATATATATATATATATATATATATATATATATATATATATATATATATATATATGTATATATATATGTATATATATATATATATATATATATATATATATATATATATATATATATATATATATATATATATATATATATATATATATATATATATATATATATATATATATATATATATATATATATATATATATATATATATATATATATATATATATATATATATATATATATATATATATATATATATATATTTATATATATATATATATATAAACATATTTATATATGTATATATATATATATATAAACATATTTATATATGTATATCTTAAACTATATTAATTATAATATTTTAATATGTTTTACTACATATGCATTGAGTTTTAGGGTCAATACAATGGTAGGTAAGAAAAAGAGTATGAAGAGCAGCACTGGCTGAGAAACTCGGGATTCCATACCCGTACTTCAACTAGCCATCTATCTCCTTTCGCGTATAGCAAGGATTTCCTTCACTTATATAATTTTTATCTAGCTTTATCTTTGTTCACCTTGCCTTCGTGTGATTGGCAATCAAGCTATTACTGCGTCCGTCTAATGCAGCATCCTATGCTCCATTTTAATACGGATAGGGGTCAAAGTAGAAAGACGTTAAATAATCATTATTTAGAGTATTTTATATGAATTCTTATTTATTTTTATTTTTAAAGGAATAGCCCGCAAAGCCCCTATAAGAGGCTTGTCTGCAGGTAGGATATTAAAGAGAGGGATGGTAAATACATGGTAAAAAATACATCACAAACACCCAGACCCGTGGGAATCGAACCCGCGACGCCAGTTTCGCAGTCGAGCGTCTACCCAACCACGCCACGGCGCCTGTCAAATAAAAAAAATTAAACATTCATTTATGTATCATATTTACAGGACAAATTGTGTCATAAATTTAGTGTATTGTTATCATTTCCGTAATGTTGATTGTTTTATAAAAATTTTTTTTATATGTAACATACATGTCCGTATGTGTATGTTAACGGTTTCGGGCAATATTTCGCTATTTAACTCTTCAAATTGCTTTCGAAGAGCGAAATCTTCCAAGGTTGCCGTTTATCCGTTTCAATATTTATACATTTGTATTTCTGATATGAAATAAGTACCAAAATGTCCGCTCGGGGCGGAGATTCTTTTATGAAAAACATACCCTCCAGACGAAATCTTAAATGATTAGTTTACTTCGTTTGCGTACATTTTCTCAAAGCTTTTCTCGGAAAGTAAAATCTTTTCGTTATATTTTTTGTGATTATATGATTCCGACAAACATTTCATAAATCTTAATATGCTGGATCTCATAAGCCGTAATTTTGAACGTAACAGTCCTTTGTTTTATTTTCTGTTTTTTTTTTATTACAATACTTTGGGAACGATTTTCTCATCTTTGACTTAATAATCAAGTTGTAGAATTTAGAAATAAAATGTTTATCATTTCGCTTTTTTTTTAATTTTTACTATAGTTACATAAATATTACAATTTCATTCATTGAGTAGACATTTCTACTTTTAACATATCATTTACGAGTTAGGCTGTGCCTCTTCAAAAAAGAAGCTCTTATGCTTGGAGAGGCACTCACACTCAATGTTTATTGTTTATTCTACTTCTAAACCTTATCCGCACCCAATGGTGCATAGGGCACTGCGTCATATTGACGCAGTGCTATCTTGATCTTTAGTTACATGAAGGAAGGTGATCACTTCTGCGCTTCAGTAATCAGTCCAGGATAATATCAAATAAATATTGAACGTGAAATTACTAATATTTATTTTCACACCCCTGGAAATCGAACCCGGGACCTCCAGCACGGTAGATAAACACGCTAACCATTACACCACGGAGGCAGACCTACTATTGTTTATACTTACTCCTTATTAATGATATATATTTTTAAAAATTTTATTCACACTAAAATTTGTGCATATTCACTTTAATTTATTTTTCTGAAAGCTAAAAATAAAAATCAACACTCAGAAATTACGAGCCACCGTAAAATTGCCGATCAATCTTTTTATCATTGAGTTATTGAAGTTCATGAAAGTTTAACTTTGAAAAAGGTCAGATGTGAAGTGTGAAAAATTTCTGTCATGCGCACCTTGTCCAAATTTAATGCAATATATACGTTCAATAATGTGCAGAATAATGTGCATTACACAAGTGGATAAAGCGATTAATTAAGCCAACCCAATGCCAGGTCGTGAGCCCTGGAATGCTTAGACTTTCATCTCTAGCATAAAAAGACGATAAATACTTCGTTAGTTGACACCTATAACACATCTTTTAAATAAGATTTTGCGTTTATATTTTTAAATAGCATTTCATGCAGGTATAAACTTATTTTCACCTTAGTTTACGAAGGTGAATTATATATCCACCCATCTTATAATACAATTTCTGACTCTGCCTTTAGTAATTTTCAATACCCGCTTCGCTAACGTCTTCGTACAGAGAAAATGGAAACTTATTCGTAAATGATTTTCATTATGGCCGAATAGCTCGAAAACAACCGTGTTCGAGCTATCGCCGCGGGGTGTAGTTTTATTTATTCTTTTTTATATTTATTTTATCATTGCTGTCCTCTATTTCCCGCAGCGCCCCTGGGTTTATGTAGCGTCGTTGCTTTTCTAACCTTTTATTTCCCGATTTCTTAGACTACTTTTTTCGTTTACCTCTCTCCCTACGGATCTCATTCTATCTAATTGTATAATCATATAATCCATCCAAACTTCACGCTTTGTTATTCTTATTTACTCGTTTATTTACATTTCTTTTTTACGTTTGTATTCATTTTAGCATTTTATTTATCGATTTATTTCCTTATGTAAATCGAATAAATCGATTATTTGAAAATACTTGATTGTAAAATAAGGAAGGAATGCAAAGCTGAAATAAGCATTATCGATACAGTTAAGGAAGGTGTGTTGAAATGGTTTGGACATGTGGAACGAATGAGTGAGGAAAGAACGGTAAAACAAATTTATGAGGCGAATGTAGTTAAATTATTATACGTAGAATTAAATTATTGAAAATAATAAAACGCCAAAGTTATATCGGTATATAATATTTTTCTGAATACGTAAACATATATTAAGTAATGCAAAATGTTTTACTAACTTAGCCCTTAAAACGGGAGCTGTATTGCTTTTAGTATAAAATATAAAACGAGTTTGTAGAGAGCGAAAATAATATTAATATCTCACTATCAAACATGTGAGCAGATCAAAATATTTTCTGCGCGACGTATGTCTTCATTTGAATTATAAATGACGATACTTAGGCGATCCCCATCTCTCATCCTAACCTCGAGGCGAAATATGGCCGGAAAATAAAGTTTTGTTCATCAGCCCGGAATCTGTAAATAATGCGAGCATTTTTCACTCGATAAAAGTAATCTGCCAAAGTGCACCATAAATCCGGTCGTGTTCATATAACGGGAGAATGAAGCACTCTCGTGTCATACGCCGACTGCCAAGTGATTCCGTACACAAAAGTTGACTATTTTACCGTCGCTCCGGGAGTAGCGGGTGTAATGTATTTATGGTTCTCTGGTTTATAGTTCATATCCTTGTATTATATTAGGTGGCCGATCCTGGCGCCGATTTGATTTATTCGCCCCGTGATGTGGATGGACCGCGCAGCGCTGGAGCCACTCTCAATCATGCAAAGGAAGAGCAGATGGCGGTCCGTAGCGTTACGATATTTTACGGACCTTTACACCGAATTTCAATATTTCGCCCGTTTCAGTTGCCAGCGCTCGGTAGGTCTCAATTTTCGTGCCGCGTCGTGCAGTCTGATGTATCCGGATTTTATTTTTAGATTTGCTTTTACGTCCGTCTGTTGCTTCGCGTACTGTTTATGCAAAATGCATTTGGCGGATGTATTATAGAAATATTAATTTATCATTATATTTTGTTTGTGAATAAGCGTGTATTACACCATATTTATGGTATTTTTTTATAACCCGTTTCTTACAACTGTTTTTATAACCATTGTTAATTTTTTGAATTATTTTCATCCGCCACTGCTGATTGAATATTCTACTTTAGTAAACTTACAAAAAATTAAAATTAATTGAATGGTCTTATTTTATTAATTGTTTTTTGTTCACATGCAATGAAAAACACATGTCATGAAATGAAATACAGTGCAATATAACACGTTTAAATGTTTTTCATCTATAAGATGAGAACACAACAAACTTGCACAAACAAGTAAACGCACAGGGTTAATACATGTTTAAAAAAGAATCGAAATGTGGTCTTAAAAAAAAGAGTGATGAAATAAAAAAATAAGAAGTAAATTATGTTGATTTAATTATTATAATAGATTATAATTATGTGATCTATATTTTTCCTATGATTGTCTTTCAAGTACTCTGCGTAAAATTAATCCTAGAAGTTGAATGATATAAAATTTTATTACTTGTATTTTCGTCCCTTGCCAGCTAGTGCTAAGTATAATAGCAACCCGAAAGACTCGAAGGGATTTAAGTCAATCGAGTCGCTCACAATCCTAACGTTTTGGGGTAAGAGTAATTTTATCGATACTCATATCGAGCACGTATTATTACTAACATTGAATTGTTATCGTCAAATCGACTACTTCAATATTTAACCTTAAATGTGTTCCACAAATTTAGCTTCAATTATGATCCAATCTTTGCTAATACAATCGTCCGTAGATTAAATTCGTTAGTAGATATTACAAGTCCTGATATATGGGGGAGATTGGATTAGATAATGCACGTATTTATGGGGGTATTAATGGTTAGACTAATCCTACGAATGGTTTGGCCCATTGCCACGTAGGAACCGTAATCGTAAATGATCGGTACTCTTGGGTAACCCGAATGTTTTATCCTAAATTATACTCGAAGTTTACTTTGTTTCATGCATTCGCCACCAACGTGCATCCCCTGTTGTAATTCGTTTAAATCATTTTGTATATATGCATCTACCATATGTGGTAGAGCTCAAACTCTAAGCTCTCACACTGTAACTTCCGTACAATATCTAAAATTTGATTCAATACTACATGGGTCGACATTAAAAATAAATAATATCGGATTACGGCCACGTTTGTGATATCGAACTGGCAGTGATTGATCGTTAGATGAGTGATCGCAATGGATAATGGCTTTCTTTATTTAATTTGTGACCTTTTGAACTTCTAGTAAAATAAATCACATTCTAGAAGAACATCGGTACCTAGTTTTCTTTAAATCTCGGTTTTTGATTTTCCTATCGTGGAATACTTGGTAAATGATTGATTCTTCAGTTTATGCGTACCAATCATTATCTTATGTTTTGAATATTGAAAGCATTAACTTTGTGGATCATATTGATGTATTATTTTGAGAAATAAAAAGACTTTGTTTTTTGATCCACTCACATTTTTACTAACAACCAACTAGTTTCGGCAACAACCTATTGCCCTCTTCAGTCATAAATTAAACCCTGAAGAGGGCAACAGATTGTTGCCGAAACTAGTTGGTTGTTAATAAAAATGTGAGTGGATCAAAAAACAAAGTCTTTTTATTTCTCAAAATAATGTATTATCTTATGTATTTTCTTTTATTTTTAAGGCACGTTTTCCTTAAAAACCTTGACATGGGCATACTTATTTAATTTACGTATTCTCTCTCATTATTTAGCCCTTCCTCCTACGTTCCGTTCGGTCCAATGTGATACGTTCACGTACGTGTTTAATCACAAAGCAAAAATCTCCTTTATGGAGAGGATGTCGAAAGTTATTTCGCTACCCCTTTTCAACTCTGCGGTTTATTCCGGTATCATTGACACGTTATGCGATGGTAGCAAGCGACGTGTGGCAATTAAATTGTACATTTTTACACAATTTCGTTTGGATCATATTGTGTACATCGCTTTTAAATGTTCCCTTTGCCCACGCCGCTCGTTTTTTTTTTCATGATCATTTTTCATTTGTCTGGCAAAATGTTGTTTAACGGTACCCGAGTGATGTAATACATTTAACAAAGCTATATATACACGCGGTTCTGTCATATTTGTGCTTTTATTTTATTTGTTTATTTAAACATATTACACACATAAGTCACATTATATAATATTCCCGATGAGTAATTTCCATTACTCATTTTGGGACATAAGATTCAGGTTAACAAGACTGAAAAACAGACGAAGAAAGTAACAAATAAGAAAACACAGGGCACATTGTAAAGTATAAAAGCAATAGAAGGCAGAGTAAATAGGCATAAAAAAAACATACTATCAGAAGCATGTTTTATGGAAAAAAGAGAAAATATAACTAATCACCAAAACAAATATCTTTCCATAAAGTATTTTTCACTTCATTCATTTTGGATCCCTAACAGAGTTCTACTTTTATATATATCAGGCAGCTGGTTAATTTTGGTATAGGCAATATATTGTAAGGATCTTACTCCAAATACAGTCAATCTTTTGTTATGATTAATATTATGTAATGATTAATGGTCCTGTATTTGGTCCGACTATCTTATCTTATTTTACTTCGCCAAGTCGAGGAGTCCTCGGTTCTTAATAATCGTATTTAAATGTAATGCATATTCTCTTGCATACATTCGTATCCAGCACCGTTGTACGATTAGAGTCTAGTGTTCATCTCAAACGTAGTTGAGATAATATAAACTCTTCGCGCGGCGACAATATTATATATTTCCGTGTGCCTGCCGCTGACAGGCATTGTTGCAACACTCCGCCGCCTCTTGTCACTATTGTTATTGTTTCTTATGGAGAACCATCGGCCTACTGCGATAACATTCTGGCCCACCCATAATGGAGGGATAAAGGGGTACCCCCACCGAGCGAAGGGAGGTTTTGTTTACGTATTATTTTCGTACGGTTTTAAGAGCCACGAATCTTATTTAGATTGAGGCATTTAGACAAGTGTTTGAACAGTAAAAAAACCTTTTACACTTTCTTGGGAATAACAGCTTAGCTTTTCTGTATCACATAAAGCCTACGTTGCTGTTTTGTGAGTATTTTTCTTCTTGATTTTAGTATCATTTCAATCTCATATATCCGTCCACTAGGGTTTTCTGTTCACTCTTTTTTACTGTTATGGAATGGAAATATCTGTACACAAAATACTTTTAACTCTTTATAACGTGCCGCTGTCAGACAAGCGCAGATTTGGAAGAATCAAAATTGATATTGATTTTTAAAAAACGTAATTTTTCTACGTATTTTTATTTAATTATATTGTTAAAATCAACGTACATAATAAATAGTGTATACAAAATCTCTTACTGTATAATATATCGTATTTGTTTCATTATTTTCACATATAAATTAAAATAGTGAAACCGTGGGTGATGGTACCTACGCATGTAGGATACACGCGTGACATGAAAGCTCCCAACCGCATTTCCGGATCTGATACAGAAGCATCTAGGCTTCCTGTCATACCTCTCTTGCAAGCAATTTTAATTTATAAGCTTAAGGAAAATTAGTGAAATTGTATCCCGATTTTACTGTGAATTTACATTTAAGAGCTTTCAATGCCCCTGTCACTGTCAATCCAAATAATTACAAATTCCTAAAACCACTTCCAAGTCTCTAGAAGTGCCCTGTGTAGGCAGTGAAAGGAATGAGTAGTGAGCTATTTCAGTTAATCGGCTAGATTGGATTCCAACCTGACATTGACCGGTACACAGACGCCTCCACAATCCTGACTGGCACAGCAGACAGACCCGAAACAGTGCTAAGCCATTTGCAATAAAATATCAGTCATCGCATTGCCCACTCAATCGTCATTTATCGACATAGTATTACGCATCCCTTTCATAAGTTCCGATTTTTTGTTCCTTCACCCAAACCTATCATAATCGTAAAAAAACGATGGAAAAAATAACCCTAACTGACAATCTATGTATGCAGTACCTATATTTAGAGATTTGGCGTTTTATTTGTAAATTGAATATTGAAATCGAACATTGATTTGCGTCTACTCAATTATATTTCATTATTTAAAACACATGAAAATAAAATTTGTGAAAATTGTTTTGCCTTGTTATGGCATTTTCAAACTACTGTGTTATAAATTAACCGAGGGTCCTTATATAGCTATACAATTCTAGATATTAATAATAGTTATAACATGTTTGCAGTAACTCAATTAAATTTCGCGCACTCGTATATTGGGTGTGATGTGTGAAGATACAGAGAGCCATCGATGGTTTTCCGGGACCTGCAATGCATCCCCCTAGCCAAACAAGCGCACCGCGCTCCCGACCGCGCGAGCACACAGAGGTCGCCCCCCACAAAGGGAATGTAGCCCGGCGGTCAAGAAACCAAAAGCAAAGAGGTCTGCGGATGATCATTCATGTGATGAAACCGTATTTAGTTTGCCCGGTTTACATTGTTCTCGGTAGCGTTTTCCGCTACTGGATGTGTGTGCGCTGCTCAAACGGATCTGAATTTACTTTTGCCTCAATTTACACTTATTTGTTTTATGTTCGGGTCTTAAGTAAATATGGAATACTAATATATCGCTCACTCCTTTCAAGAGCGTCATAAATAAAAAAAATAGATTTCCAAATAACTTTTTAAATAAAAAATAAATTTTTCAGGAGAACGTTTTTAAAGTATAAAAATATAATACAATGTATTAAAAATAAATATCAAGCCACTTTTTGAACTTTTTACTGTGCAACAGATCTTTTTAGGTTAAACCTGAAGGTTTTTTCTCCATTTGAAAAATATTTAGTAAATTTAAAAAAATAATTAAACCATACCTTTTCTTCAAAATGCAAAAACAACACTTTCTGCCCTGCAGCGGGTAAATATTATGTTAAAAATATGCCTCTTTTGCTGGGATATAGTACATTTTACTATATCGCGGCGAAAGCGGCATATTTTTAACTTAATATTTACCCGCTACAGGGTAGAAAGTGTTATTTTTGCATTTTGAAGAAAAGGTATTGTTAAATATTTTTTTTAAATACATTAAATATTTTTCAAATGAAGAAAAAACCTTCAGGTTTTACCTTAAAAGATCTGTTGTACAGTAAAAAGTTCAATAAGTGGCTTGATATTTATTTTCAATATATTTCATTATATTTTTAAACTTTAAAAACGTTCTCCTGAAAAATCAAGTTTTTTTTATTTATGACGTTGTTGAAAGGAGCGACATGGCAAACAATGGCAATTTTTAAATTACAATATCGAATAAAGAGCTCTTCTTTTACTCTCTGTTATCGTAAGACTTGCATCCAGTTAAGAGCAACATATTGCACACATTACAGTCTCGCCCAAGAGAGCACACAATGGTCACACCTTTCGACGTCCATTCACGCGTCGCGTCGTCGTACGGGCATTATCAGAAACGCGCGGGCCGCAGAACGATACACAGTACCCGGTACCCGGTACCCAGTACACCCGGCCAGGAGTCGCGTCTCGGTGTGCCGCCCCTTAATCATTCTCCTCGTGAATAATGGGCCCATGCCGCGCGCTCGTATATCAATTACCTGCCGCCCTCCGCAGCCGCCCGCAGTCTGCATCCCGTCGGGCTGCGACTATTTTCGGGAAGGCCCGAGATGTATTCTGTTATTTCCAAAATTATAGGACCTGGGCGGTTAAAATATGTAGACGCCTGAGTTCGATCAGCATCTGGGTTGGCTCACCACTAGAAATTGTTGCGCCCCAAGCAAATAAATTTATTATGCTTTATAAGGCTGCTTCAAGAAAGAATGGTAATGTATCGCGGAATCATTTTTAGCTATTTAATTTTATTTTTTTTTAAATATTGATATTGATAAAGAAAAAGTTGCAATTGGGCATTCTTCTTCATCTATGTTGAGATGTCAAAAAATAATGTAATAAATAACTCCTAATCGGAGGTAATCCAAATTTGTAAACAAATATTTGGACACGCTCAAAACGTTGCAGATTTTGAAAGAATTCGGAAATCTGGGCATTTTCAGGGCTTACGGCTCGTCATAGGATGGTTTTGAGTGATCGCATAATACACGTGTGACATTCACCGTTCTACCCATGATAGACAGCTACATTTACTTAAATTTCGTAATTTTTACTACAGTTGGAAACATCTTGCGCGTGCTATTTCATTGGCTGAAATTGTTAAGTTTTTTTTATTAGCAGAAACTTTTTTGAATATTTTGAGATTACTCAATTACCCGAAAAAATACCTGAAAATTAGCCTTTTTAAATATTTTTTTTTCCACATTTATTTTATGTAATCAATGACTGGTTTTCATCTTTACCGACATCAACACCAGTCTGATGATGTCGTTAACCACGAAACTCGGTCACCGGTCAAGTCCAATGTCTATAAAGTAGATGGGTGAATACCATATGTATCGTATAGATTTGTGTAAAGAATAAAATAACAACTATCAAAATCTATCAACTATCATAATCAAATGTAATATTTTCGACGTGAATTTTATTTGACCAGCAACCGGGTTTCTTCGTAACCGACATCAACATACCACCAGTCTGACCATGCTGGTCAATTAAAATTCATTTGGAAAAAATTACATAGCTGTTATTTTATTCTATAAAATGCAGTTCCACCAAGAGATGTCAGTATAAAACTTCGATTTTTGTAAAAGTGTAATATAAACATATTGTTTTTTTCCGCAGTAAATTTAGCAGAAATTATATGATTTACAAATACAAAATTTCCTTAATAGACGGGCAGTGTATTCATGTGTCATTCGACGGGTTTTCCACTTAAATGACGCCCACTGCTACACGCTTAGGTACCGCCTGTATCTACTAGTTCCGCCCTGTTTTTAGAAAGCCGCTCCCTGTCTGCGTCCAATATACACTCTTTATCTAAAATTGCATTCGTTATTTTTTTTTAATGGCACAAAGGGAAAATACGTACAGCGGTTAAAGTAATTTTGAAAGTACATTTAACGGGGACTCTGCGTCATATTTGATTGTGGCCCGAATACGTAGTTTCTTTGTATGCCAAGCGCGAGCAATTTAAAGTCAGTATCTATGTACTTTCAAAACTCATCCACCATCGGCGTTTGTCTCTATATAGTAAATGTCGGGTCAAAACGAAATTTAGTTCGTTTTAAATTTAATATATTAATTTGCAGCTACCATAGTGAGGCACATAAACTTAAAACCCAAGCTTTATTCTCTTGCCTTTTGCGTTTTTCGATCACGCAAAAAAAATACATGGTGTAAAAAATGAGTAATTTTCATATGAACAATCATTAGAAGTCTCAACTTTCAACAAATTTCATCAATAAAATACAACTTAGTAAACTCAAAATCAGTGTTTAACACTTAATAAATAAATTAAAATGGTGGCCTACAGATTAAACGCCAAATATAAATGTGTAATAATAAAATAATAATAATAAATAAAAAATACAATTAAGTCGCTTAAGATTAAGGTATGTGGTATGTTAGGTACATATTATAATCGAAATATATTATATATATATATATATGTATATATATATATATATATATATATATATATATATATATATATATATATATATATATATATATATATATATATATATATATATATATATATATATATATATATATATATATATATATATATATATATATATATATATATATATATATATATATATATATATATATATATATATATATATATATATATATATATTTCTAAAACCTCCCTACAGGTAATTAAAAAATAAAAGACATTAAAATTCTTAAAAATGAATTTGATGCCTTTAATTTATGTTAATTGAAAAAAAAATAATGCCAATAAAAAAACTTTAACATCATTAATTAAAGCATAAACAATAAACATTGAGTGTTACCGTTACGTTAAGTCCCTCTCCAAACACAAGTGATGAGTTTCTTTTTGGAGTGGCACAGCGTAACTAGTTTTAAGTTATTTTAAGTAAATGAATGATATACTTACATATTTTGTAACTATTTTAAATAAATAAAAATAAAAAGAATAAAATCAACAAAGTTATTCGGGAAGAATCTTACATACATCTTAAATTGTAATATTGTAATTGTTGTTATAATTTAAAAAATTGTAACTATATTAAATAAATTTTTTGAAAATACAAAAATAGTCCTTTGTAATATCGCCTTAAACGATTTTTGGATGTAAATTAAACTGTATCCTTATGTTATTTTTTATGCGATGAGAGCAGTATAGATATCGTTTCCCTCGGGTATGACTATCTGCCAATCGCGCCTATTAACCGAATAAACGGCAATCCTCAGGTGTAAAACATATTCGTAGCGTGTTCTAACTCAACGCCGATATTAAGCGATTCACGCTTCCTCCAAGATCCGGCAGATGTGCCCGACTTTTATTATTCTCAGCTTCCATTCCCCCATTGTCTCGCTTCATTACGACGGAATTGGTCCATTACATTCTACTCTTCTTTTATTTTTTGGACTTACCTTTTCCTGGAAGCAATTTGGCCGTAATTAATTTGAAACACACTATCCTGCGGGAGTTTTTCTGACGTCGGGGAGATTTTTACATGCATCGTTAAACGTAATGATAGCGAAATGGTGGTATTCGTTTTCGCAAACATGTCTTAGACCTTGTACAAAAGAGAATCATAGGAAATCATTGTAGAAATGGGATGTATGTAATATCTCGTCTGAATGTTGCTAATGTGTTGCATAATGTACTAAGCGTCAAGACTCATCGGTCATCAATATAATTAAATCACTGGACAGTGTTGCAGACTCCGCGACAGAATTTCTAGGTTTGAACCCATTCTAACACATTTATATTCCTATTATGTACACAAGCCGTTCAGGTTTACCTGAAAATAAATTTGAATTCAAATATTTTTTCTGTAATAAATTCGTGGTAATATGTAAGTATTCATTGTTAATCAAAATTTTACTTGGTAAATATTATTATTACTTGAAATGTATTGTGGCACGGTTTCAATGCATGCTGCATCATTACCAAACACTGTATACCAAATGTAAATCATTAGAACGCAAATTTGCACTACTACTACTAATTTGACTACTTTAATTTTTTAAACAACGAAAACAGTCGTAATAGAAGGTAAATTTTCAAAATTCTAGTATCTAGTACCTAACCAGTTGATATTTGTCTCGAGTTAAGTAACGAAACCCATTTATATCCATTTTAATTTTGTTCCTTCTTGTACTATAACTATATCATACCCTAAATTACACAGACTACTATAATTGTTGAAATAACGAAAACAGTAGTGAAAGAAGGTAATTTTTCGAATTTCGAGTACCTAGTACCTACCCAGGTGATATTTGTCTCGAGTTAAATAAAGAAACCCATTTATATCCATTTGAATTTTGTTCCTTCGCCCGTAACACAAAGCCACTCGAGAGATCATGCGAGTATAACCTATTTCCGTAGTGTTAAGCACTGCGGTATTTTCGTTTAAAATCTTTTTGCCACGGTAGTTTCGGATTCCCGGAACATGGCATTTACCGCTGCGTTTTTTCATCCACCCCCCATCCCCCATGTCCGGCTAGCGGCCACCCTTCCGCGGAGGTGATATTTCTCTATTACCGGACCACTCCGCTTTTATTCCGTTTGGTCGGCTCCTCTGCTTTGGCGAATTGGACGAAATATCGCTGCAGTTTTATTACTTAGCGGGCTACGTGGCGGCTGCTCTGTGTCCTTCTCTACCATGTCGTCATGTGGTTAAACCTAATTTATATTTAAGATGGCGATGTGCTATTTTCGCCGGCGGCGCTCTAAATTCCTTATATTGCCGCGCTAAGCACACAGAGAGTAAATGACGTTTTTAGTATGTTCATGTCGCGAGTCTTGACAGGTTTAGATTTTGTTAGTATCGTCTAGCACTCTTGAAGCGATGTTGTGAAATAATGGCGCATATAAATAAACGTTGTCCAGTTTTATAGTTTACCGAATCATTTCTCAACAAGTATAACCACGTCTACCATATTTACGTATTTATTTTTAAATTCATTGTTCATTTTGTATTGGCAGTAATATACTCGTATATTACTATTAAGAACTATATTCTAATCTTTTAAAAGTTTACTTCATTTAAGTATTTATTTTTAATTTATTTTACAACTTGTAAAGGTAGGAATATATATTACGATGAAGAAATATCTTATCAACCAGTAACAGAGGCCAAGGTCTGTACCTTTTAAAAGCTTTTTGAAGTAGCATGCAAATTATTCATTATTCATATTAGTAGCATTCAATTTTATCATTTACAGAATATAATGTAACAAAAATTACGGCGGAAGTGGATAAACAATTGATCGCAATTAGATAGGAATTACGATTTTTAATTATTATTTAAGATAGGAAGAGAAACATTCGATTGTTCAATTGTAAGATATACAATGAATTAAAGTCTTATACAATAATATTTTGCTCTTTCATAACAAAGTTAGAAAGCCCTCGTATTATCGGTTTTGTGTTATGTTTTTAACATATGGTATTACAAAACACTCTTGAAAATGCAAAGTCATAATAAGAGGATTTTTTCTTCATAGTAATATATATCGTTACGTACCTGTCTTATAAATAAATTGTTTAATTTTTCAATCCTTTGTGGAGTGGAAGACGAGGCGAAAATCCTTTGTCCAATGTATGAAAAGTTACCCAAATTTTCTAAAACATAACCATAACCTTTAAAAGTTGAATAGTTTCAGATCTGTGGATAGTTGAAAGGCGAACTTTCCTATTAAACCTCAATTTCACCGAAAATGGTTAGCCCTCTTTCGCCCCAATACGACGAAACGTACTGGCGACACGCAACAATTTAATTTAATGTTAGTGATACGTATCGTTTTATTATTTTGTCGTATATTTCCAATTAATTTATAATTTTGCATATTTTCGGGATGTAAGTGCAAAACTACCGAAGGGGCCGGGGTCGTGAATTGAAAATATATTATATTTCATACAACTATTATGAACATAGATCCTTACCGGCAAAACATCACTGACATCAGTTTAAAAAGATTGTTTTGTTTTATCTGTTCAAAATAAATGTAAACATGATCTGCAAAGAAGAGGCACCCTTTGGGGTAATCTGTGAAATGACCTTCCTTCGCTTTAAAATGTACGATTATTTATTTCAGATCATATGCATATTTATTTTAAACAGATATCATTATGACATAACGATTTTTTACGGAGCTGACCTTTAAATCTTTTTTTTTGTTATCTGAAAAAGTCAGCAATGGACATTTATTATTTTAAATCTATGCGCCGATGTTCAAGGGGGTTTTATTATGAATTTATTTTTTTAAATAAATATATTAATTTTTTTTTTCTCTTTCTATTTCTTAAAAATAAAGCTCTTGTCACTGCTCTATGAACGAATAAATCTGTCGACGTACGTACGAAAGTAAATAGTTCCAATTTTTTAGCATTAGTTCTAAACCATTTTGGGGGCTTTTGAAACTAACATTCTCGTATATTATTTTCCAAATATCGACCTTACTTTTAGGTCCATCTATCAAGCGCACAGTTTCTAGCTTACAGCAGTAACGCAGCGCCGTTGTATATATCCTAGGGACCCTAAGCCAGTCCTTATATATCGCTATCTAGCGGCGGTTACTACGTGTTCATAAAAGGGAATTGGGGAAGTGATATACCCTTAGCGGCGAGGGAGAACGGGGACCGGCCGAGACGTTAGTCCACCTGAGAAGTATTGGGGGATCTTAATGCACTGCCGGCCATTACCGACCCGTTTCCCGATCCACACTGCTGGGCGTAATACTCCATCGGTGCTGTCTCCGACCCCTCGTTAGTTTACCGATATTCGTGCTGCTCTATAGCCTACGTACCGCCACATTCACCTACCACAAAGGGACAATTATTTCTTGTTATCTAAACCATAATTATTGATCAACTATTTCGAATTTTTACGACTTAAATATCATCGGTTTGAACGTTAAATTTAACATGCACGTAACGGGGGCCTAAATACCGCTTTACCCTTTAAGATTTTTAAGAAGTTTTCACTAAAAATGTTTGTTAAATTTTTGCATTAATACATTTTTATAATGTGAAATAGCTCTCCATTATTCATTGGGAGAATATATGCGATACAGCACCAATAGCGACCTTAAAAGGGTGCATCAGTGGATAAGACTCGGGTTCTCGATGCTCTCAAATGAAGTATTTTGCCCCGAATAAAAATGCTCCACAGGATATATGGTATTTCTGAAATTTAAAACAAAAAAGAAAAACACTATACACGTGTGGCAATTTTTTAAATGGTGAAGTATTGGCCAGCGCTCTATACATTCTAATGAGTTTGACCTTCAAAGCAACGATATGTTTTTTTTTGTATTATTCATAGTTAATATTATCACATGAGTTTTTATATAATTCAATGTATATTTAATAAACAATGCGAGAAAAATTATAATAATAGAAATTGATTACATCACCGAAAAAATGCAGGTTTGTGCCAGGATTCGAACTCGGATTCTCTGATGTCCAGTAAGGTCCCTGTTAAAATGACTGAAATATCATTTGGACGAATGTTAAATTAAAAGTTGATTTGTTGTATTTTTACCTTCTAATTTATACAACTCCCTTGTTGGGTTTCTGAAAGCTGTACAAGCTAGTACACGAAATGCTTTTCATACCACTTATGTGTGTGTGTTATATACAAAGGCTTAACAAAACGACCGTTGGTAGTAACCGAAATATTCCAGTATATACAGTTTACAGTATATATTATATATGTACATAAGATGTATATTTAGCGCTTATCAAAATATTTTTTGCTTACAATTTGTCCCTAAGGAGTGTCTGTGGGTTTATCCGCACATGTTACGCAAAATAGTTTAAACTTTCATGTAACTGAATGTAACTGAATGAATTTTATTTTACGAAATACCAAATTCATTATTGAGTTATTTCTTTCTAATCAATGAACATTTAAAATAGTATATATTGTACATGCATATATAAAATCACAGTGTAAGTGGTGGTGTAAAAGCTACCGTTTTTCATGTTACATTTCCTCATTTTCATTTACCGTCATCATTTTTTTAAATTACCTCGATTTTATTACACATATATTTATTTATTACATCCTATATAATTTTCTCGAGAAGCTATTTAGATTATCATCTACGTTAACTTAGTACAGTGTTAATTTTCCTCGGCTTTGTAAAAAAAATCCGTTATTTAATGGCTGAACGAACGACCCTAATGCCTCCTGTCGTCTCATTATTTAATGGGGTGCTTGGAAGTTGTCGGGGGTCCCCAACATTTCGGTGCTTCTATTACACCGCTTACACCGAAAGCGAGAGGAGACCAATTCACTCTGACAATGGCAGTACTGTAAAACCTCGATAAAACGGACCTGTATTTAACGAACTCCGGATATAACAGACAAAAAATTCGGTCAAATGTAAAAAAATCGTTCAATCAATATTATCTTCTTCAATCCCTTACCCGCACCCCAATGGTGCATAGGGCACTGCATCAAATAAACGCAGTGTTATCTTGATCGTTTGTATATGAAGGAAAGGTGATCAGCCCTCCGCTTCAGTCCAGGTTAATATTGAATAAATATTAGAATAAAAAATCACTTAAATTTATTTGATCCCCACTGGGAATCGAACCCGTGCTGACCATTACACTGCGTAGGCGGATCAATATTATATGTACATGCTTAAATTCAAGTGGGTCGCCACATTTAAAACTGCAAACAAAACTTGATTTTAAAACTTTTTCAAAGCAAGCTCGTCGATATTAAATAGGAGGTCAATAAGGTCACTTAACGCCGAGTGTCTGAAGACAATTATTGGAATTTTGTTTGTGTTTTATTGTTTATTTTTTTTTATCTAATTACAGTATTCATATTTAAATAAAAAAAGGTTTTTTGATTTACTTTAAACCTGTCTTATATGACGAACATTCGGCTGTAACGTGGTGTTCCCCTCAGCTAGTCCGTTATATCGAGGTTTTATATTATGTATTACATTGTGACCTGCACATTACACGTTTTTTATTGTTGGTATCTTTTACCATGTTCATTATTCACGATATTTACTATAAATAAATATGGCAATTATAAATAAGACAAAATATTTATAATATTCAAAGGGATTACTATTATACCTTTAACATTTTCCACGCTAGGGTCTTTTCCTGATCTTGCCTTGGTCCGAGGCTGTAGGTACTTTCTGAGCTATCCTTTTATAATATTTTTAAAAATATTTATCGAATCCTAGGATTATTGAAAACGGCGGTGTGCGCATCATGGGCGTAAAATAACGTAAGAATGATTATGAATAAATTTTACCTTTCTAACCATAATAAAATTGAATGAATATTTTCCCTACCCTTTGTATGTTACGCGTTGCAAATAAAAAGCTCAAATTTCTGAATTTTCCCACCAGTAACCCTTTTTTCGTAATAGTGACGATTGACAAGTAGTTATAAAATAAGATGTTAATGAAATTGACATAATAATTATATTTTTCACTGTGTTAAGATATCCATGCATAAGTCAAATAATTTTAAAAAATATATTGTATGTCAACTCCTTTTAGGTGTTAATGCGGTTATCTTATTTATTTCACTTTCTGTGTGGAGATACGCAACACATGATTTAAAAATATATATATATATTTTTTAAATAATTTCACATATTTCGTAGACAAATGACTTCCTTCGCCTGTTTTTATAGGTCTATTTCCATTAATCGCTAAAAAAATAGTGAAATATTTTTATTTTTGTTAAATTATTCTGTGTATAACCGGCATTATTTCTTTCTTGCCATTTGTCACCTACATTTAATAAAGAGGCTTTTGAAGTGATTTTTTTTCTTCATGGAAATGCTCTTGATACAATCTCGATCGTTTATTTTATACAATTCTTGAAAATGTCGACTAATTTATTCGTTACACCCTGTACGCTTTTTGTTTCTCGCGTCGTGTATATTTTATCAGCCACCGTACCCAATTGAGGATAACGAACGTTACTACAATTTCGAACCCTTCTTTTTGCTGATTTATTTTTTGAAACCTCCCTCACCATTCGAGCGCTTCTATATCTTGGATCCTGAGAGATTGGGCGTATCCCACTCTACTCGTTAATAAATACTTTTCATCTTTAAGAACTACATAACATGTATACTCATATAGAAATTCTACGTACCCTTTATATCTTAATCCCCCATACAGAAATCTTTCGTACATTACAAAAGTTTCGTGCTGTTAAAATATGATTTGCTTATTTTTATTCATTGATGTTAGATGATTTTTTTAAATACATTGTTTTAATAGACGAAAATGTTTTTGTTTTTTTTTTTACATGAGAGTATTAAAATTAAACATGAATAGCTTTGCATGATTCAACCATATTTTTGGACTAATTTTCATTATAAATGTCTAGCTAGTTATAATTTTTAAATGCAAGTGTGTTTTCAGAAATATTTTTAAAAATCTTGGGACAAGTGAAATGGGTACTGAGAATTTCATTAAGTTAGTACTCCAAAATATGTTTTCTCCGTTGTATTTTTTTAATTGTTTTATATTGGCTTATAAAAAATTGTTTTCAAATACCGATTGAAATGTGTGTTTTAGGCAGATTTTTGCAAGAAAGTATCGAAATTCTAAAGCTATGTTCGTACAAAATTGCAATCCACATTGTATTCCTTGGAATACAAACTGTGTTTATAATTAGGAATGTGTGGTTTTTAATGTAACGATAAACACAGGATTTTTAAAAAATCACATACAGAACTGAATTCCAATAGGATATGTAGATAAGCGATCTTTATTAACATCTATTACTTATATCTTAATTTAGAACTCAGCCTGAAAAAATCTGAGAACTTGTTGAATAAAATCAGCTCTCTATTGTAGTTGTTTGCAGGATGAGTACACACAAGTGTGCAATTGGCCGGGGTTTAGTGTGGGCAGGTTTGCTCGCTTAGAACGTTTGAGCATATAGGCTATACGGTGTTATTTTGTGCGGGTGGCAAGTAGCGGGATAGTACCCTCGCGAGAGTGTTTACTCTCGGTGGTCCGTTCCTGAGACTCGAGCTGCGAGAGCAAACACTTTACCGTTCCCGCTTATAAGACAAAGAAAGCTGATTAATGAAGCGACGGAAGCAGCGTAACGGCTGACTTGCATGCAGATTGTGAGTAATTATGACGCCTGATTTGTATTCACACTATCTGCGGGAAGGGTAATTTTACCGTTTCACTGGACTGGTGGTGTTCGGCGGGAAGGGTAATTTTACCTTTTCACTTGACTCCTCGTAAATTGCGTGTAAGTTATTTTTACGCATGACTTGCGGCATCTTTTGATCTCATATCGATGTATACAGTATGGTTAAATGTTATCACTTCTTTTCAGAGATGTTTATCTCTATTATGAGCGCGAATCCGCCCGCAGATAGTGTGTTTATGGTGACTTCAGCCATGATCTACTAGTAGTATCTAGTCGCATTAAATATTTACACAAATCATTTTTCTCCACATTTTTGTCCAATATCCGATGGATAACTGATCGTAACCAGGGCTTTAGGTAAGTACGGTGAAACGTTCTATAATGAACACCTCTCAAAACGAGCAAAAAATTTAAAAAGTTGTTCCCTCAACGAGCGACATTTCGCATAACGAGTTACAGAGTTAGAGCAAGTCATTCACTTGTAAGCCGGGACCTCCGCGCCAGTCAAAACAATAAAATATTTCGCTTAACGAGTAAGATTCTGGAACGAATTATGCTCGTTATGAAAGGTTCCACTGTAATAACAAAGTTTGAAAATAATATTTTAAAAAGTAAACATGTGTTAATATAATTATATAATTTCATGATGTAAAATATGTTGTGTGTTTGTTGAATGAAAATATTTTCACAGTAAGTAAATCGAACACAATATTACCTTCGTGTTTTCCCCGAATGTTTCATAATACCATATTACGTGCGTAAGATAAAAGATAATATTGATGTGAAATGGTTCAACTGTTAACCATCAATATTATCGTCAGTTTTACATAATCTTTATTATCTTTTAGGATTAGGAAAACAATAGGTAATGTGTTATTGTTTTCTAACAATTGTTTGGAAACATCTATTATGTAGTTTTTTTTCATAATATATACTCTATAGGTTGTCCTGAGAGTATAGATAAATCTTTTAAAAAACTTGACATATAAAACTAGAATTTTGTTTTTAACCACTTTTATTTTTGATACTTTTCTCCAACCGGTTTCGACCTTCTAATCTTCAGGGATATGTGCATGTCAAGTTCTAGTTTTTTTTTTATTAAAAGTTTTATAAAATGTGCCACAAAGTATCTCTAAAAAACATTATAGAAATTCAACGTTTTAAACTATTAAAAAATAGGAATAGAAAGAGAAATAAGACATGTACAATCTCAATTTATCTTTATTATAATAAGGACATTAAAATATTTTTTATTTTGATTGTAAACAGCCATATAAGGTATCAAATTGACCAATATCATTAGTCTGTTGTAGGTTTGTTGGAACATATTGCTTCGTAGCAAAACGCCCGCCAATGTACATTTTTTTCCGTACATGAAAATAAAATAATTAAAAACTCAAAAAAAATATATGTCAAATCATACTCATTATATGTATATGAATAAACCAATTTGATTTATTTAATTATTATTTTCCCAAACTGTTTCAGAGTGTATGGTATAGAGTTTCCTTAAGATGTTGTAATTCATTTTCGTCCCCAGTTCCGCCATATTCTCAGACTTCCGAACCGCGTGTCTGGAATTGCAGACTCTGTCATATTCCCTAACCGATCTAGTCCGGTGTCCAGTCTCCTGTGTCGGCTCTCGGCTCTCGGCCGGCTGCAGTGTGCACTGCTTATTAATATTTACTGGCTGGCTCCGACTAAATGGAGAATTATTACCGCTGTTGGATGAGCCGACGATCACACACACGCCAATATTATATACACATTCGGAGCTTGATAATACTGTATTACGTTACTCGTACTTGCTGAATTGTATATGTATAATTATATAGGGACTGTAAGTAGTTTGGAATATACCTTAATCTTACTGTGCTCAGTTAAAAATAAAAATATACACAACTTTATAGTTAATCGATAATAATCGACTAGTTTCAACTTATACGGATATTTTCATCAATGGGTGATAATACAAATTACAGAGCAATAAAATTACTACTCACAGATAAGTACATGAAAAAAAAATGCAACAAAAAAATCTTACTACTACTACTATCACGCCATTTCCCCGCAGGGGTAGGTGGAGAATATGGAACGCCACACTCCTCTGTCCTGACATGCACTCCTAGGTTTCTTCACATTTACACATTAAGTCATACATGCCCTCCGGTTACGCAGACTTTTGACACTACCAGGTTTTAGGTTCTGATTAATCTGATCGTGACAAGTCATTATCTCGCTATCCATTCGCCATTCAAAAAAATCTTATAAACCATTAATGAATAATATCCTATTTTTTATTCCTCGTCCTTTATTTCAATTATTTCCGTTAATCCAAACCCCACCATATAACCCAGTTCTCACCTACTTCTATTAATACCTTAACTATTTATTGCTTGTTAGTTTTTTTGTCACTTGATGATGAGAACATCCGTAGTTCTCGAAATTAGCCGTCTTCGAATCGATAAACTCAATAGTGGTTTTCACAAGTGTAAATGTTTACATTAAAATCTAATGTTTTTTCATAAAATGAATGTCATGTCAATAAATAATTATTTATTCTATAAGACGCTGGATTTTTTACCCTACGAACGACATGCATATAATATTAATGTGTTGACCGTGCATTCGGGTTGCACATATTTTTGTAGGATGAGTTGCATTTGAGCTATTTTTCCACGAAGAAAGCCTGTAAAATTATGAGTATTATACAGTCATCGGAAAATGTATTACGTGTTTTAAAAATATTAATTTATATCTGTCGATATGGATATCGCTTTGAAGCGAGGTCATTAAATTCATACGTAATTATGGTACATTCTGACCTAAATTTATCCTGGCATCTGCGGATACGTTCACCCTTCTATAAATTGTAAAATCGCCTTGTAGGATTGCCTCAGCACAGCGCCATGTCCTCCCTTCCGAAACGTATAGAAATATATGACCCGGAAAATAATTCCGCCCAATCTGATCAACCTTATAGGTATGCTATAAAACCTTATCAGTCGCATCAAGGGGCGTGTATTAAATATAATTTAAAGCAAGCGGATCTCTCCGATTAAAAAGAAATTTGTAAATGATTTTCATGCAATAATTTTAATACTTGTATTACTTCGTAGCTATTAGGAAAACATATTTTATTCTGCGGATTTTTTTAAAATACATTTTTATGCCGTGTTTTGTGAATACTCGTTCCCAAAGTTTCGTTTATCATTACAGGGGCCATAATCAGGGCCCTGTGGTATAAAAATTGCGTCTTTCAATACAATTTATACAATCGACACATTCAAAACAAAGGATAAAAATAATTAATTTAATTTTTTACTTTTTCTTTGATCAAATGTGCTATGGCGTCTTAGACAATATGTATTTGAAATGTTTAACTGTGAAGTGGTTCTAATAGCGCGCGACATGTTACCGGTTGCCTAAATTTTGAGAAGAATTATTAACGGTTACGAATTGAAATATAAATTAATAAATTATATTTCAATTCGTAACCGTAACGTAAAGAATATATATAAATTGTTTAAATGTTTAAATATAAATTACGTTCGTGCAAAAATTATTTACCTTCGAGATAATGCCGCACCATCTCAATCCTATGCAATAAGGAGAAGATAAATAAATACTTAAAAATATTAACAGCCTCATATTGAGTACCTACCTAACAAGATCTTTTCTGCGAGTTTTACAACCCCTTATATCTCAATGCTGCTCTCTGAAACCAAGTTAGCGAACCTTTTATGAGATGTTTTTTTTAGATATTCACTCGACCGCCGATATTTCATTTATTGAATTTTTCCAATATTTTTAATCTTGATCAATGAAACGTTTGAGCTATAAAAAAATACGGTATGGTACCCTCTGCTTTTTCATTTGAGTGGAGATTTCGGAAAGGATAGCAGACCACGGAGATTCGTCTTAGCCCTTTGTAAATCAAAGAATTTTTACATATTTTTGGTTATCATAATTTCAGGAAAGAATTTTGTTTACCACGAAAAGAAAATCGGCTCTTTACGAAACATTTTTCTTAATTTGGATTACGTACGTTATGTGCTGTATTCTGATCTTTCTCTTATGTGGAACGTTTTATTTATTTTTTTATTTAAAAATATTTATTAGTTGCCTTAAGGTGGGGACTGACCGGAGCATTTCGACGTAACGTAACGTCGTAATGTCGCTCGCGGCGAGCATCCGACTACGGATGGAGCGCTCGGCTCGCTGTACTGACTATACGAATGCTTGTGTATCGTAACGTGTTACGTTACGACGAAATGACTCCGGTCAGTCCCTACTTTTAGAAAATACTCCTTGCCTATTTGGTACAAGAATTTATATCATATTTAGTTTAAATGTCTTAAAACTGATAGTGAATGTGTAATATATTTTTTTAACAGTTAATAATGTATGAATAAGATTGATCCCTTAAAAACAATACAATATATGTAATGGATTCAATATCTTATATCGATGAAGATTTGTCACATAGTTCATTTGTTTCTCTTATTCCTCTTGTCATATTTTCTAAATAAAACACCACTAAATCTGATAGATCCTTATGTCCTATTTCCTCATCATTTTTTGTCAACTGCATACATTCTTTCGCAGATAAACGATTATGGATGGTAATTTCGTTTCATAAATATTGGACATACGTATTTGCGATATGTAAAACATGTTTGGTCACTGGGGTTGGTTAAGAACCGCTGTCACTTTCCTTTTTTAACGTCCCACATCTCAATACTGGTTCACGGTGATAGAAATATCACTGCCATGTTCGTTTAATTTTAGCTGGTTGGCGAAATTTTAATCCGCACACGTCCCGACTTATTGACCGAGTGCGAGTGGTATCGAGTAAATTGTACCCTGTACGGACTTATGAAATTAAATACCGGTGAATTACAGTTCAATTTTTCCCCACACACGAGTTATGGTGAACTGTAATGGATTCCGGCCGTCTTCCTCCGCCGAATCTGTTGAATTATGCAAAAACCGGGAGCTTAGCAATTTATGCCTCGTGTGTGTATATTGTGCGATATTCTCGCGTGCTCGCATACGAATTCCCGCGCCTGCTGTATGCCGGTCGAATATGTATTTGATGAGATAAAGCAAGGGTGGCCATCCTGCGGCCCGCGGTCATGTATGAAGAATACATTTTTAAACCAGTGATATATTTGTGATACACGTTTGGTACATTAACAAAATTTATGCGCTCAAGTATTATCTATGAGCCAAGTCATGCATGTTTTTATAAAAACAGTTAACAATATCCGTTCGCACGCTCTTAAGCATCGCCAATTCAAGGCAATTTAAAAAATCTCGAAAACCTGTTAAGGTGTATAACATATTGAAACAGATTTAAAAAAATTAAGTAAGCGAAAAGAAACTCAAATCTCACTCTGAGTGGCCATTGATAATTTGGTTTTATTTAAAATAAAATTGTTAATATTGTTTGGTTTGTGTGTCCTTATTAATAATTAAAATGTTAAAATTTTTCAAAATGTTTCCCTCTCTCTGGTCTCCATCCTGCGGATTGGCCTACAGCAACAGTTAACATCTTCTTCGCCATTTTCGTATATTTTCCGAAGCCCTCTTCAGCTCCTCATACGTCGAGCAGCCCATGTCTTCGTATAAGTCGCTTAGGTATTCGCGGGTTTATTACTATATATTTTTTGCACATACATTTTTTGTTGGTTCAATGTGTGTTTTCTTCTCACATCTGGTCGTAGTAGTGTTTTTTTTTTTCACAATAACCCCGATTGTACTTTCTGAATACCTCTGCATTTAAATTATTAATTATACTTCTAAAAAATCAATAGGTATGAAAAACGTTGTTATAAAAATGTTTTAAAAATGTCTGTATGCGGCCTTTGGGAAAATTTTAGGTCATCGATGTGGCCCGGGGTGAAATGTGGGTTAGCCAGGCCTGAGATACAGCCTCCATATTGTGTATAGTAATAAAACTCCGATACAATACGTCGGCCTTCACCGGTCAAAGGTTATATTTCTCTACCTGGGACATTTATATCTAACTTTTTAATGCCGCGACCGGTCCACTCCGTACGGAATTCGGACATTTACTGCTTGTCGTTATTTTTTTATCGGAATCAACCCCCCTCACCCCTTCGAGTTCTGTCGACAAAATATTATTTTGGAGGTCATCAAAATATATTACACCCAAGTTCCTTAAGAGCCACAATCATACAATTTTTATCGTTTTCTATAATGTCCCGAATGTAAGACGCGTATTTTTTAATTGATATTTTTTAATTACCTTAATATCCAAACAGAACTTAGTATAGAGAATTTATTGCTACCACATCATGATGAAGAATTCTATTGAGATGGAAGTATGAAGTTTTTGCGTTCTACCATAACGTTCGTTTTACCATATATTAGGGTTGGTACCGGGCCTCTTGTACGTTATGTACTGCCGGTTTAGCTTTCTATTTTTAATTTAATCATTTCACAATTAATCATTTTCAAACACCGGTGCTTGAAAATGATGCAGAATGCATTAAAACACGTGTCACATTAGATTTTAAGAAATAGTGGTATGTATCAAGTAAAATTTAAATTAAAAATGGATAGATTTATTTCAGTTTCCATATCGTGTGACCATGCTTGTTTTGATTGAAATTAACAATTTAAGAACAAATTTAATTATATTTATATAAAAAAATGGTTCTTGTCCGTTTGTTAAAAATCTAAATTTATTTACCAATTGCTTTAAAATTTACATACAAAACGTTAAGTTGAAATATCTATATACTTCACTATATCTAAAGAAACAAAAATGTAAGAGTTAACAAGAGATATTGGTATTAACCGAGTAAAATTTAATTGAAAAATAGATAGATTGATAGATATTACCACAATGACCGCCGAATCAATTAATAAAAGTTTAGTTGTCGTTGATGGGTTTTTATTCAGCGTGATATTCATTTTTAGTATTTATTTTTTGCTAATGTGTATAGAATTTGGACACACTCATGATTGAGTATATTTGATCGATTTTTTTTGTTTGTTTCAGTCGACAAGGTGCCTAGCGGGTTCCCTTCGATAATGCCTCCTGCGAGTACGCAAGTGGTAGAGATAGGCCATGCCACGGTGCTGCTGTGCGCTGCCAGCGGCAACCCTTCCCCCCGCGTGCGCTGGCTGAGGGACGCCATGCCGCTCGACATCCGCGCCAACCCTCGCTACACTCTTCTCGATGGAAACATGCCTGGTAACTATTATTTTCACATTTAAGGTACATTGCAGGAGGCTAATCCCTCTTAAAAACAGGTCACAAGGCCTACTCCAAGAAGAAAAAGAATAATAAAGGTATATCAACTTGATATGAAACATGTAATGTTTTCATCTTTATACATTTCTCAGCAAACAATGACTTATTAATAATCTTTTTTCAACTCTGATCCCTCATCTGTCTCTAATAGTACATGGGGCACTGCATCATATTGACGTATTATCTTGATTGTCAATTACGTGACACAACATGATTTACAATGCCAAATCGCTAATCCGAACGTAAATCGCGCAGTGGGTTGGTCGGATTAGAGAATCGTTCGGATTACGTGTTTTGATTAAAATGAGAGAAAGAAAGGAATTTTCGGTCTGTGAAAATCGTCTTTATTTTACATTTACCATTCAGGTACTAAATTAATAATTTCAAAATTTAACCTTTTGATTTTTTTCAATATAAATATAATTTACTATATCAGATACTGGGTTATTCACCCAATGGATGAGATGTCAAATTAAATGTGTCTCAACTTGATATGAAACATCCATCGTTCCTCTTTGTATGAAAGAAGTTAGAAGTCTGAGCATCCCATTGCTTACGACACGGCATTTCGCTGGCTAAAGCGATCACTTCAGTGACAATTTTCAGCTGTGCATATTTTCAGAATGCCCAATTAATGCACTATATCCCAGCAAAAGCGGTATATTTTTAACTTGATATTTACCCGCTACAGGGCAGAAAGTGTTTTGAAGATAGGGTATTGTTTAATTATTTTTTTGAATGCACTAAATATTTTGTAAATGGAGAAAAAACCTTCAGGTTTTACCAAAAAAAATCTGTTGCAAAGTAAAAAGTTCAATAAGTGGCTGGATATTTATTTTTAATATATTTTATTATATTTTTAAACTTTAAAAACGATCTCCTGAAAAATCAAGTTTTTTGATATATGACGCTGTTGAAAAGAGTGAGCGATGTATTAGACCACTTTTGAGTTTATTAATGTAAACCCGACAAGTTTTGAGAACTGCGGATATGTTAAATTCAGATCTGTTTGTATCATCATTGTTGATGAGATCATCCGTAGATCTCGAAACTAGTCGTGTTTGCATTAATAAACTGAAAAATGAACAATGGTGTTTGTTTTTTTTTTTATTTAACTCGTAATAAATGTTTATTATATTGTAAGTTCTTCTCGTAATTGTATCAAATATCCCGAGGCATTAAATTGCCACGCTACTATTACTGTCGAGTCGAGACAACTGCTTTTTGTCAACCTACTGAACTGAAAGTACTTGGCTAGTTTAACCTCTCTTCAAACCCTCTTTCGATTTAGAATCGCCTGAGAAGGTCCGCCCGTTTCTTTTTTTCATTTCTCATTTTCCATTGAATCTACGTTTCTTAGCATATGGCAGTTTTATATGTCCACCAAGCCAATGCGAAGGTCCTCACCAAATAGTTACATTTCCAATATTGCACAAAAAATCCTTTAAATGCAAATCTATTTTGTTTACTGGATTCTATCGAAATTTTAACTAAAGTTCCTACAAAACATGACCGATCCTGTGTTAAACCATTAAATCCAATAAATATGAAATCATTAAATCGCACCAAAACGTAACAATTTTACAAGCTAATATTCCTGATTACTTGAAATAATGTTTAATGGAAATGTAACGTTTTGGTGAAGACCTCCACAAATATTGTTTTATCTGTTTTAAATCAAACAAAGGGATGTATTTTGTAAATGAAAAGCATAGTTGGCTTTGTGGTATAGTAATGTTACACTCTCCTTATCATTCGTCGTTCACCTTATGTATTACTGGTTTTTAAATAACCATTTCATCATCATAACACCAACAAACTACAGTATATAGTTGGCCTGATGATGGAATGAGTTTTTAAGTGGTATAACACAAAGTGAACGATGAACGATATGGCGATTGTTCGAATAAAAGAAATCGTCAAATTCTGATTTTCGATGTAAAAAAATTAAATTTACCATCCGCATTTTGAAGTGTTGATGGTATTTTTCTCTTTTAAAAAAAAAACCTTAAAATTTTTTTCTTGCAGCACATTTGAAATTTCCTATTTTTCAGAACTAACTTCTTCCCTCTCTTCTAATTTAAACTTTTAACAAACATAACACTTCTCGACACGACTTTGTTGGCCTGGAGAACGACTGCGATTTCGTTGTATATATTTTTGATTGGGTTTTGTTTGCTCCGATAATGGAAAGAGAGAAATATTTAATCGGAACGTTGTTTGCAAATGCCATAGGCTTTATTTTTTACGAGTCGATGGCGCTCGCACATCTGATTTTAATAAGTTTCATACTAACTTTCAAATCGAAGGTTCATATTTAATTTTACCAAATAAGCTAAAATAAAATGGAAAATGTTGTTTTCAAGCGTTTGTGAATATAATCCAGGATTCAGACCTCACATACAACTGGAAGAGTTTGCTTACTGAAAAGCTTTTCTCATCCGACCATAGATGGTTATAGTGAACTCATGCATACTGTGTTACGAGTTTTATCAATATAACTAGAAGTTTCAAGAATTTTAGTAGCGTGGTTGTCAAATATGTATATATAATAGAATTGATGTTACACGTGTGTAAAGTAATCACTTAAACAAGTAAAACTTAATTGAAGTTTTACTGAGTTAGTACTACTTTTTCGTAAAATCTTCTGAAACACGTGTTTCAATGCATTCCGCATCCTTTTCAAACACCGTAAGTGGTACTTATCATGTAAAACTATAACTAAAAATGGATAAATATTTCCACAAAGTGACTGCCGAATCAATAAATGAAAACTTCTTCTTTTATTTACTTCTAGATATAAATAACTACTAAGTGGAGCTAAATTTTAGTGGAGCAAAAATTTGTGAACAAAGATTTAAAGTTTTATTTTTAAATCATAAGACGTCCAGATTATATTGTTACTACTGATTTCTATATTCTAATAATAAAATTTTATACTATTTTTTGACATCTCATCAAAGATGAAGAAGAATATGGAAGTCTGGGCATTTACGGGGCTGACGACCTTCATAGGCTGGTTTTTACTGATCACTTACACACGTGTAACATTCACCACCATTATTGACAACCACACTACTCAAATTCTTGCAAGTTCTATATACTTATATGAACCAATTTCGAAACACTGTTCTTGAATCACTAGAACTTCACTAGAGACATGTAATGGTGAGATGAAAAGAAGCTATTTTATTGAGCAGAAATTATTTTATTAGTATTCTTGTATTAGTAATAACTCCTTTAATTGGAGATAATCCAGATTTGTGAACAAGTATTTAGACACACTCAAAATGTTGTAAATAAAATTTTATATTTCACCTCTGTATGGTTCATAATGCCCTCGGTGATGGTCCCCTAACAAATGAAACAATAAACTCCTACGACAGGATAATGCGCTTTCTAACTATCCAACACGTACTGCAAACTAACGGGACGTCTCTATATTATTGTATCGCGTCCGAGGAGAGCCGTGTGAAGTTTCAGAATAAAAGTAACTCTCCCAACTTGCGCTGTTACAGCTTTGACAATCGTTTTATTTCCTCGGGCGTTCTTTTTCCCTTATTTCTCCGTAGATCGTTCCTTGCTCCGGGAAACTTGATTTCCATCGCTCCCCCGAGAAGCGTTTCTCTTGTAGGTACTTTTAAATAAATGACAGCAAATCTTTGCTATCCCCAATCAATGGCTTTGCTAGTTACGCTACCCGCGGAATCAGATCGCTAAATCAATGCACCGTAAAGGTTGGTGAAACACGCTTCATACACTGACTTGTTCACAAATCTGGATTACCTCCAATTATAGGAGTTAATTTTTATATTATTTTTTGACATCTCATCAAGGATGAAGAAGAATATGGAAGTCTGATAAAAGAGTTTCTGCTCAATAAAAAGCTTCTTTTTATCTCACCAATAGATGTCTCTAGAGAAGTTCTTGTGATTCAAGAACAATGTTTCTGTATTGGTTCGTATATTTAGAACTTCTAAGAATTTGAGTAGTGTGGTTGTCAATAATGGGTAGAATTGGTGAATGTTACACGTATGTAAAGTGATTACTTAAACCAGCCTATGACGGTCGTCAGCCCCGTAAATGCCCAGACTTCCATATTCTTCTTCATCTTTGATAAGATGTCAAAAAAAAACTATTTATTTATTAGCTCTGCCCGGTCACGCGCTGTTGTTGCTTAGTCTAGTTAACCCTTTAATAGTACTGGAAAAAAAATCCCAACATACCTATATGGAGCCACACGTGTTTCTGGGAAACAATTAGCTCTAAAAAAATAATTAAGCACGAAACTTATGCTGCCACCTCTGGAGATGACAGCAGAACTTATTTACTAATTTACTGCCCAAATAATTCTAAAAAAATAACGTTTTTTTTATTATTTATTTTTAAATAGTTCTTAGACTTCTGCAACATAAAGGGTTAAATGGAGGGGAAAAAAATAGAAAGCACACTTTCTAAAATATTTAGTTTCACAATGCTGGTGACGCAACATTCACTATGAAAATATTCAAAATCTATGAAACAACATTGAAAATTCTTTACGACAGCAGCTATTAAGAAGCATGCTGCTCGCCATGAGCAATATTTAGTATTGCTTGTATTGTGTTTCCGCCTTTGTAGTGCATTAGTCTATCGTGCAGGAGGCCCCAGGTTCAATTTCCAAGGGAGTCATCTTAAATATGTGCGTTTTCACTCATTTAATACTACCCTAGACTGGTACTGGCACTGGGACTGATCACATTGCCATCACATAATTAACGATCAAATTTACATTACATCAATTTGATGCAGTGCCCATTAAGTGCGGATAGTAGTAGTAGTAGTGTGACTGTTACGGTCAATAGATGGCCCTGCCTTTGTTGTCAAAAAATCTGTTGACAAAACAATTTTATCACGGATGAAAACACCTATCACATGTATTGATTCACGCAAATATTAAAATGGTACGTTGTGTTGAAATTCAAAGCAACCTATGAATTACTTACGTATATTTTTTTTATAGATCTTATTTATTGATTTGGCGTTTAATTTGTAGAACTCCATTTTAATTTATGAATTAATTTTTTAATCAAACACAGATTTTTTGAGCCTACTAAGTTGTATTTTATTAAAAAAAACACATAAAATTTAGTGTTGTGACAATTGTTTCGCCTAGTTATGGCATTTTCAAACGAATGTTTCCCGATAGATCTTGTGTTGTCTTTCGGTACAGAAATCTTACCCCCCGATTGCGTGTTGGGTGACGGCGTCCGCGTCGCTTCCCGGACCGAAACGAGCAATAATACCGAATGACTTTACTTTTTAATCTGTTCCCTCGGAACAAAAGTTTCCCGACAGCGATGTTGTAATATGTTATTTGCCCCTAATGGAAAATTCATTGCTCTCCCCTGACCGGCCGCGCATCTCACGGGGACTCCTCTCCGCGAGAGATTCTCCCGCACAACGAAAACTTTTGTCATAGGTCATCTTTTTAATTTCTTTCTTATTGAATTCCTCCCCCAAGAACGCCCCCGCCTCACCTCGTCGCGGGCGTAAGGCGGCGATACAATATTTTTCATTATTACAATTTGCCGTTTTCATTATTTCGCGTTCCGCCGTCGGTTTATATTGCTCCGCATTAAACCAAAATTACACTTGTTATTTCTGATTATTGCCACGATTGTGAATTCGCCCGCGACTGGGTACTAATTTGAGTGTTACGCAATTAAATATACGCGAGGGATTTTTAAAAATTATCATGAGTAATAACCTACCTAGCACATTTTTTACGGTATATGTTAACACTTATAGTTTGCATGTACCAACATATAAAACATAACTCAAAACAATTTTATTTTTTAAATTTTTTGATTTTCTATTTACTTTGTATTATTTTAATTCTAACCCTTATCCGCACCCAATGGTGCATAGGGCACTGCATCGTATAGAAGCAGTGTTATCTTGATCGTTAAATACACGAAGGAAAGGTGATCAGCCTTCCGCTTCAGGTACCAGTATGGGGTCGTATTAAATAAATATTGACAGAAAAATCACTAATATTTATTTGAATCGTACGCGGGACCTCCAGCTTAGAAGCCTAGCGTGCTGACCATTAGGTACACTACGGAGGCGGACATTATTTTTACATGATTATTTTAATACAGTAATAAAAATTAAAATCTGTTTACTAGACAACTTTTTAGATTATTAATATAAACACGACTAGTTTCAAGAAACACAGATGTTTTTTACAGGTGAAATGTTAAAAAGAACATCTTTAGTTATCGAAACTAGTATTTACATTATAAATTAAAAAGTGGTCTTATACGAGTGTTTTATTGCTATATTGAAAACAGTTTTGTTATCTGTCTTTATTAAAATGTAGTTTTAAGTGTTCCCTTTGAATTCCACTCTAAAGGGATATATATACATCTAAATATACATAATGTGAATTTTCTTTCAAATGGCTATTGTTTCTTTTCAGCAGTTTTATATATATATATTTTTTCAATCAATGAAATAAATTTGTATCAGAAAAGGATCTCTTACGTTAAGGGGATCTTAAGTATTTCTTAAGAGGATCCAAAATAAATTATCTGAAAAAATACTTTATGGAAAGATATATACATATATGAAGTGATTAGACATATTTTCTTATTTTGTTTTTACTTACGTTTTTTTTTTTTTTTTTTTTCTCATTTTTTATATTTTCTTATTTGTTTATTTTAAATATGCTTCTTACCTCATGTTTTTCTCATTTATTTCTTTTAAATATGCTTCTTATGCATATTTATTATACCTGTTTATTGTTTTTTTACTTTTTTGCCATGTATTAGTTTTGGTTATTTAAAAAAAAAAAAAAAAAATATTTGTGTTCCAGTCTTGTTGACCTTAATCCCATGTCCCGAAATGAGAATAGAAATTACTCATTTGAAATATTATATATATGACTTTTGTATGTAATATATTTTGAAAAAATAAAAAATAAAATACCGCCTGAGGAGAATTACGCTCTCGCATTTCTACCAGATAGCGTGTAAGGTGTGCCATTATGTGGAGCTAGAGTATACCATATGTAGCGCACAATATTGACCTTATGTTGTGTCCACAGGCGCCCTC
Source organism: Brachycentrus maculatus (assembly GCF_059751285.1). NCBI lineage: Eukaryota > Metazoa > Arthropoda > Insecta > Trichoptera > Brachycentridae > Brachycentrus > Brachycentrus maculatus. The sequence goes on along the minus strand of NW_028280827.1, from coordinate 121,453 downwards.
CAGATCACCAAGAGCGAGGAGGACGACAAAGGGAAGTACGAGTGTGTGGCAGAGAACTCCATCGGCACAGAGTACTCCAAACCGACCATCCTTTACGTCAAAGGTGAGTGCGAACATTTACTTAACGTTTACAGACCCTACCCAGTTTGAGACCCGCAGTAGCCGGTCTTTGTTCGTAATATCCCGAGTCACGGTGCCTTATAGACGGCTCCTTACAGATGCTGCTCTGAAAACAAGTTTGAAGAAATGAAAAACACCATACATAAAATCATTTTACATCACTTCAAGTTTAAAAATGAACGCTTCATATACGTAGTAATATTTTTATAACATTTTGAGTGTGTCCAAATACTTGTTTATAAATATGTCTGGGCATTTATTGGGCTTATGACGTGTCAGGGCACTTTATACACATGTAAATTCACTATTCTACTCGTGATTGACGACCACACTACTCAAATTTTTGGAACTCGGACATATTTATCGATGAATCTTATTACACGGTACATATGAGTTAACAGTTGCCATCCATGTTGGAATGAGAAAAGTTTTTTTTTCAAAGTGGCGTTTATATTTGTTCCAATATAAGATACCAACCCCTGATTATTTTGACATTCTGGGAAACGCCTGAAAACCTGAGATGTCAAAATGTAGTTATTTGTGTTTTTAGACCTTGTAAGAATGTCATCCCCATTGAAATTGTCCCTTAAATTGTTAAAAAAAATTGACAGTGACTTTCAGTAACAAAACAAATGTTCAATATATTGGCGTGCCCAAATCTTTGTACACAATGAAATAACATAATTCATATTTTTACCGAAATTATATTATTTCCTGAAACGTACCCGCAACTTTTTTAATGTAATATTTCAGTCGCTGTCAACCTTAGTTAAAATGCTTAATGTTATGCAGTGTATAAAGCAATCACTTAAACCAACCAACGACAGGTAGTAAGCCCTATCAATAATCATACTATCGTTTTCCGATTTCAAAGTTCAAAAATCATCATCCTTGTTGAGATACCAATCGAATAATGGTATTTGAAATTTCATATCGGCTCTCCGTTATAATGTTTCGCGTTTGTCCACAAAATATGTGGAGAAATCAAGCATATAAACATTCGTGCAACTCAATATATTTTTGACTAAACATTTCACGATGAAATGATTAATCAAGTGTTTGACGTGTGGCGGGTATTTTCTATATGTCGACGAATAAACTTTTCCATTTACGCAATTATTATCGATACACTAAGTGAAACAAACAAAGCGTCAAGTTTCCATATTATCATTACAAATATTGAACGTTTGCAGGCACTCACTCGCCAAGAGTCAATTCCGACTGTTAATATTTGATTACTCTTTTCATCACGAATTTCCGATAGTAATCCCGCGACGATGTAATCGTTTAATTTATTCATCGATGATGAAGCCGAAATGAACACCGCGTGTGGTAGACAAATCAATAATGAAAAGCGGGTCGAGACCCAGTTTTTTATGTATTTTTTTTTGTACTTTCGCGAGGTCGTTTCGATCAAAAGAGTTGATCCGTTTACGACGATCCGATGTATAAAACACCCCGTGAGGTATTTCTTTCGCCATTTTCAACCCCTTCAATCATAATATTTTAGCGTTTGTGGTTCGTTTGAAATTCGCCATATTATTATAACTTGTCCGTTTATGTTCGCCTAGGTTGGGATGTTACACTGTGGGATATCCATGGAAACGAAATTAATAGTGGACGCTTTTTGCAATTTGCATAATCAATTTGCATAATATGTATAGTGTATTTACTGAACCAGAAGATCGATACTACTGCTCGTCATTAACAACTGCATTCAATACAATATTATTTTGGCAATACAATTATTTTAATTGTGGGTTCAGGTGGTGGAAGAATATTAATAAAAGATTGCTGGTTTCTTGACTTTGGTTTATTCTATATATGTGTCGCCTACTTTCAAAATCCGCCAGATCCATGTAAGTCGATTTTACAAAAAAAATGCAAAATTATCCGGGTTACATTTATGTTTCAAAGATTTGTCTATCATTAAAAAAAAATTATGAAATATAGGATTTTCACATTTTTTTAAAAGAAATTCAGTATTTAAAAAAAATACACGAGACACAGACGATGATGACGTCATCTTAATGTTTGACCTACCCCCGCTCTCTGATTGGCCGATATGGGTCAGAAGGCAAGTTCAATGTATATAGCGGAATTTGAAATAAAACACTGTTTTTAAGTATTTTTTAGAAGGGTTTTCAAGTACATAAATATTTTAAACAATAAAATCCACAATCGGCATTCCGATAGTGTATTTATTTTTAAATTTTATAATATTGGATCTGGCGGATTTTGAAAGTTCAGTTTTCAGTTGTGGATGTTTTCAGAATGCCCAGAAAATGTACTATATCCTAGCAAAAGAAGCATATTTTTAACTTAATATTTACCCGCTACAGAGCAGAAAGTGTTGTTTTTGCATTTTGAAGAAAAGGTATTGTTTCATTATTTTTTTAAATATATTAAATATTTTTCAAATGGAGAAAGAACCTTCAGGTTTTACCTAAAAAGAAGTGTTACACAGTAAAAAGTTCAATAAGTGGCTCGACATTTATTTTTAATACATTGTGTTATATTTTTAAACTTTAAAAACGCTCTCCTGAAAAATCATTTTTTTTGATTTATGACGTTCTTGAAAGGAGTGAGCGATATCTCATTAAAATAAAAATGTCATAAATACAAAACTGAATACGCAATTTCTTCCTTGAGTTAGGAATTGAATGACAATTTGGGACTATTAAATTTAAATGAATTGTAATGTCGCATGTATTATCCATACTAAAATCGATTGTTTTCGTATTTGAATAACGTTTTGATATTCGGAATTAGTCAACTTGTAAAAAAATATTTTGGTCGACGTTTTGTGATTGGTTTTACTAAAGTTTTTTTTTTACATAAACATGTAATGCTGGGGGCGAAAAATATTGTCTGAAAATGTTTTTCTGCAAGTTTTATTAATATACGGTATCGTATTGGTTTAATTTATTTATTATACACGGCATTTCCTTTTTTAATACGGTCCCTACTTAAATGGCATTAAAAGAGTATAGCACGTGGGTAACGGGTAGTGCAGGCTTGGTCAACCCAAATAGCATCCCGGGCCGCATCGATGGCTTAAAATTTTCCCAAGGGCCGCATACAGACATTAGAATTTTTTTATAAAAACGAATTTCATACTTATTGATTTTTTGTAAGTACATATTATAAATAATTTGAATGCGGAGGTAATCAGAAAGTAAAACCATGGTAATTGTGAAGAAAGAAAACATTACTACGCCCAGAAGTGAATAGAAAACATGCAATTAAGCGGCAAAAAAAATGTATTGGTATAGTAATAAAAATTTTGTAAATTTCAACAATCAATATTATTAATAAGGACACATAAATCAAACAATATTAACTTTTTTATTTTAATAAAAACCAATTTATAAATGACCACCTAGTTTGAGATTTGAGTTTCTCTTCGCTCACTTAATTTTTCAAAATATATTTCAATAGTTGAAGTTGCACACTTTAACTGGTTTTCGAGATTTTTTGAGATTGCGTTAAATTGACAATGCTGAAGAGCGTGCGAACAGATATTGTTCACTGTTTTTTTAACAAAATACATGACTTGGCTCCTAGAATACTTAAGGGCATAAATTTTGTTGATGCATCAAACCGTGTATCACAAATATATTACTGGTTTAAAAATATATTCTTCATACATGGCCGCGGGCCGCACTTAAGGGCGTCGCGGGCCGCGGGTTGGCCACCCGTGGGGTAGTGGGTACCGAGAACCAACACACTAGCAGCTAACAGCCCCTGGCCATCGGGTTATAATAACTGCGCACGTGTTATCGCGGCAAAACATCGGACTCGTTATTTCACAAACACACGTTTAGTTTTCTGGCTACAAATGTAATCGATGGGAAATATTGCGTGTGAACAAGACGTTAGGTTTTTTTTGTGAAGAAAAATTCACAAGTGCCGGTCCGGTAACTTGAAAGTGTGTCTGAAACTATCGATTTTTCTTGAGCTATGTTTTAACACTGTGGGAGTGGCATGCTTCAAATTCAATTAAAACCGTGTCGACGCTGGAAATCGGAATGTTTCGAAGCTAGATTTGAGTATGAAATGAGTTATTTATTAATTTTTTATAGCATTATTTTTCTCCGTCGAACGCACCTTGTTTAGTGGTGGGATTCTGATGATTTATTCTAAATTCGTTAAAAAATTACACACGAACGATACAAATTTGAAATGTGTTTTTTTTCTTCTGTAAAACTATTATTCTTCTCAACATCCTACATGTTACTCATTTTTAGCGCCCTAATCTTTTTCGCTTTCCAGCGTCGATATGTTGCCACATTAAATAAATTGTAGGTCCTGGAGAAATGTACCGCCAATTTTCGTTTCCTTCTTTTAATTCAAATGCTTTATTATACAATAAGTAATTTGCGTGGTATTAAAAACGATTACCGTATGTGTAATTATTTAAAACAAAGTTTCTTTTATATGATTGGTTAAAAATGGACCACCATTTGAAGAAAAAATACATACTTATTTGAAATTGTGCGTAACTTTAGACAGAGAATACAGTTATGAAATTCTTTATGATTTATTCGCATTCTAAGAAACGTCTGATTTCTTAACAACAACAAAATAAATTACATGCACTTACTTCATCTATATTCCACCAATAGTATTCCATCCAAGAATCTAATTACCTCGCCTTTATAAAATTAATTATGTAGAATTTAGTTAACATTAAGTTGATAGGGGATTTTTTTCATTTGGGCGCGAATGGGAGTAATTAAAAAAAATATTAAAAGGAACAAAAAATGCACTTCTGTGTTAACAAAATCCGACACCGAACTTGAGTTCTCATGCTCACTAAAAGTGCTCGTAATCGCTATAAAAGCGCACAATCTCTAATACAGGGTGGTTCAAAAGGTATCGACGGTTTTTCGAGTGTTTTGGATACACTAATGAAACTACATAGGTCAGTAACATATATTTTTATGACACAAATAATGGAGTTTTACAACAAAAATTAATTAAATGTAAGCATCTTTAAATACTATTCAGAAAATACAGTTACTGCATTGCCTTCCTCGAAAAAGCACGGTTCTAGAATTCCGAATGAAGCCACACCGCACTATACTGTAACTTTTGCGGAATGCAGAGGTTGTTGGTGAATTCTTTGAGGTAGCTCGGTAGCCCAGTATCGACAAATTTGCTTATTAACTTATCCTGATAAGTGGAAATGCATCTCATCACACATTATCAAACAATTAAATGCATTTTTGTTATAAAACTGCATTATATGCGTTTTACAACAAAAAATATGAGCTTATTCAAGAGACTTTAAGAGAGGATACCGCAACAAATATTTAATTTAAAGCTCGCCGTTTTCTTTATGTGACTTAATTATTATTTTAAGATTTTACTTTTTTGCCCCACTAAAAGGTTAATTGTTCATAAATTATGTCAAATGTAAGCTTACTCAACAAACTGTATTCTTAATTTCATTCAAAGTAGGTACTAAGTTTTCAAAAATAGCTTAATAATTATGTAAATCATGGTTTGTGAACAATCACCGTTACTGATTTTAATAAAATTTCAATAATATAAATCATTGATAACACTCTAAAAACCTTCAATACCCATTGCGCCAACATGTGTATGCCCGTGATACTTGAAATGCGTTATCGAATATCAAGCCAGCACATATTATGTCAGCATGATTCCGTTACTAAACTATGCAAATTACTCATGACAGGATTGTATTTGCCTTGATCAACTAATAATTTAGTAGCTTATCTCACGTGTCGTCATAATATACTGTTGCCAGTTAAACGAAGTGGAGTAGTAATATCATCTTTCGTGTGCGTCTAACTAAACGTTTCGCAAACAAAAAAGAGATGGTAGTAACATGAAAATTTTAGCTATTTCAATACATAAAACTAAAAGAGTTTTGTGCCAATTCTCAAAACTGTTTTTTTTTTTTACCAAACTACTGATGTTTAACATAACGAAGTACTTTTAAATGCATCTTTGACCTATTTTTCAGTAATAATAATTTCTGAATGCTAAAAATCGAAAAAAAGCAAATAGAAAACCATTATCAAAACTTAAATTGTGGTTAGAACGTAGTTTTTGCTCTTTAGCTTTTCCTGTATTAATTCCATATTAATTAATTCGATCAATTGCAAAGCAAATACGCAAGAAGCAATTTATGAAATATTGCACAGGGATAGGTACGAATATTAACTGTCATCGTTGAACATAACGGATTGCGACTGCGTTCGCTATCGGTTATGAACACTCGCTTATAGAGCGCCGGTAATTTCATAAATAAAAATGATAGTTTTAACTATATAATAAATAATATAATAAAACCCTTTTCCGCACCCCAATGGTGCATAAAGCACTGCGTCATTTAAACGCAGTGTTATCTTGATCGTTTACACATGAAGGAAAGGTGATCAGCCCTCCGCTTCAGGTACCAGTCCAGGGTAATATTGAATAAATATTACAGTGAAAAAATCACTCATATTTATTTTACCCCCCCTGGGAATCGAACCCGGGACCTCCAGAACGGTAGCCGAGCGTGCTGACCATTACACTACGGAGGCGGACTTATAGTTTTAACTAGAGGATGATAATATATAAGGGGTGAGGATCGGTCTAACACCATTTTTCTATGAATTTTTCGTTTCAAGGTTAAATTTTAAAGGCTTTAGTGAATATGTTAATTAATTATCTTATCATATAATTATGCTATTTTTCACACCTCATTTAAGAAAAAATATTTTAATTGAGATTCCATTTTATGCTGAGGTTCCCACAGAGCAAGCAGGTTGTTCGAGTGTTTAATAGCAGTCAGCAGCGCCCGATTAAAATTTTCTTATTTCGCAATTTAAATTTGAAAATAACTACCGGCTGCCTTAGGGTTAAAGGCGTTGATCCGTCCAATTGTTTTCAGCTGGCAGTTACATTCTTCTGCTTTATACACCCGCACAATGTACGAGTACAATCCTGCCGCGACCGGGAGGGGTTAAATAAATCTCGTTTTTTCCCACTGTTCTAGCGGTCGTGTTAAACCTGGCCGCATTTTTATTATATCAGAATTTACCGTGAACAATGGCGTATCCTTTAAATCCAGGCACAATGGCCACCGCGCTCTGGACGCATGCGTCGAGAGCGATTAATTAAGTCGGATATTCTCGAATGCGCTCCCTCTGTGGCGAATATCCGCGGCTGTCACGGGTTACTGCCGCCGGTGGTGGCTTTATAATATGGACAAAGAAGTCAAACGTCTTTCGGCGATCGCACCCAAGGTGCATAAGAGAAATATTTTTTATGACAAAGAAGGATGAAAGTAGATTGAATGCAGTCGAGATGCGATCTCTCAGAAGAATGTGCGACAAAACGATGTATGATAGATGTACGAATAGTGAAATAAGGAAGGAATGCAAAGCTGAGATAAGCATTATCGATAAAATTAAGAAAGGTGTGTTGAGATGGTTTGGACATGTATAACGAATGAGTGAGGAAAGAACGGTAAAACAAATTTATGAGGCGAATGTTAGCGGGAAAAGAAGTAGAGGAAGACCGAGAAAAACATGGCACGATCAGGTATACCAAATACTTGAAAGTGGTCAGGTTAGGAGTCGTAACAATCGGCGGGTATGTATGAGGAGATGCATGAACGTGGAAGAGGCAAAGAATGTTTGCAAGGACAGAGTGGTGTGGCGCTCTATTCTCTCTGCCTACCCCTGCGGGGAAGCGGCGTGATGGTTAGTTAGTTAGTTAGTTAGTTAAACTGCAAGCTTTTGAGATACAGAAACACCATATTATGCAGGCGAAATACGAGATTGAGTTATGTAACGAATATTTCTTTGCGTTGCTAAAAGTGAAATGTGTACTTTTAACCCCAGGTATTAAATAAAATACCTGCAGCTGTTAGTGATCCGCAAAAAAAGGTTGAAAAAGAAAAAAAATATGGGAAAATATATTCCAATAAAAACGATTCCTTATTACAAACCTGTATTACTTACGATTGATGACGAAGTTTTTCGGAACTTATAAAAACAGGTAAAGTCTATTACTAACTTATACCATCACGCAGCTTCTTCTTAAGGGTTTATTTGATCTAATATAATATTTTTTTATTTTATTATATTTTGCTTTTTTTTTTCAGTAAAGTAAAATAAATCGAATCGATCGATTGTCCTCTATAGATTTTCTATCAACACATTACTTATAAAACATGTTTCTTTTGATTTTTGTAATGAAGGCGGTTCCTGTAAGAACAAGTGTCGCGTGATTCTAAATCTATTAATTTTACATTTCCATCGCCTTAGGCAGGGCTGTTCGAAGCATGGGCCGCGGCCTATTATTTCTGCGGCTTTTTGATTTTGATCTGCCACAAATACGAACAATTTGTAGAAAATTATTCATTTTTTTATGGCATAGCCAAATTAAATGATTGAAATATTCATTCATTATTTATCACTATTATTAGGTGGATTTTATTTTTGAACTAACTGAACTGTGTTTTATTTTTGTGTTGTTCTCATGTTTGTCAGACGGACGCGACGTTTCTGCGGCTCTTTAATCTATTTTGTTATTTGGATTGGCCCGGGATCGGATGTGGTTTGGACAGCCCCGGTCTGAGGGAAGGATGTAAAACTAGCGTTCGGCAACGTTCCCACTAGCCCTTAAATCAGATCGTTGTTTTTGTATCTTGCTTTTCAATCGGAGTAATATTTTCATGAATTTATTTTGATTTATTCGCTAGGTACCTAACTTTTTCATATCCTTACCCAGCTCGTTGCGGGGCAAAATGAGCAAATCTGCCATTCTTTTTATTTTATTTTGTGTTTAGGGCAAAGTTCGGTATTTTGGTATTACTTTAAAAATGTATGTAAACATACTTCGCATACCGCATTTTTCCTTGAGCGAGCAAAACATTTTTTTCTTGTATCCCAGATTAATAAAAATATTTTCCCCGCATTCTAAAACATTTCCTGTCGAATTATATCTAAGTACTTGTGAGATTCTTAGTCATCTTGTTAATCTAATATCTTCTTACCCTTATAACAGCACCCAATGGTGCATAGGTATCGGATCAACTGGATCGTATCGACGCAGTTTTTTCTTGATCGTTAATTACTGAAAGCCATGATGATAATGATTCTGCGCTTCAAGTACTAGTTCAGGGTGATTTCAAATTAGTATTTAAATAACGATAGTTATTTTGATCTCCTGGAAATCGAACTCGAAACCTCCAGCACGATAGGCAAACTTACTAATCACTACAATATGTAGTCGAACTAATATACGAATACAAATCTTTTAACGTATTTATCAGAAATATCACTTTTTTTGTTGTTTATATATAGTATCTACCTACATTTGTTTGAATATTTTGTGCATAATGTTGTTAAGGTCTATAGTAGATTTACCATACTTTATACGGGCGCAGTGTGCACGAGAGCTTCATATAAATTTTCATATGGATAAGCCTTACAAGGGCTTTGTAATGTCTGGGATTAACCATTTTAAATATGGCGAGTAATTTAGCGTTTTAGTTTTTGTCGAAATAATACATTCTATTTAAATTGTTTGTTCATATTTTTAATTAAAATAGGGTGATACTTTATCATTGTGTATTGTTTGTGAATCAACATAACTTTCTATAAAATATTGTTATTACTACTCCTTTTTAGTAATTAACTGTTTAATAATGAAGTATTCATTAATGATAAGGTACATTTATTGATTACAGTGCGTATAGCTGTGAACGTATTTTATTAATACAGTAAATTCACCATCTATTTCATTAGTTCGCATGTCAATACGTTTATGTAGTGTTTATCTTCATGTCATGCATCTACTCACCCGAAGGGTCGCCACGATAAAAACGATTTTTGTTTCAACTTACACTTTTTCCTTAAATATTTAATGTCTTCATACAATATTCAGGCCGTTTACATGGAGTGTTCCCATTGGCCGCGTCACAGAAACGACCAGGAGTAATCTTGGATGTTAGGGGTTTCGACTGTGAATACGAATTTACTTGTCTCCGGATTTGCGAATGTATCAGTTTACCTTGTCCTTTTGGCGTATTTATAATTCGGGACAGCCAGCTCGTTTCACGGGGTCCGAAGTTCTTTTTACAGACGTAACTTAATAGCAACCTTAATCTACTCACTTACTTAAGCATTAAGTATTTAAATCCATTTCATTTTGCATTATTAATGTGTCTATTTTTATTTGTATTTTATTTTATCCTATTTTCTGTGTGCTGACACGGTCGGTGATTGCATTGACAAACATGAAAGCCAAAAGATACCCAGCGATATATTTCTTAAACTAATAGTACTATCGGTGTTTCGGAGATGAATCGTTGATAAAATTTATTGATAGCAATACCGATATATATTTTCCAAATTTCCTACGCTTTCAATGAATTAATTAACAATAAGGATAAAATTATACTATTTTTTGACATCTCATCAAAGATGAAGAAGAATATGGAAGTCTGGGCATTTACGGGGCTGACGACCGTCATAGGCTGGTTTAAGTGATCACTTTATACACCTGTAACATTCTCCAATTCTACCCATTATTGACAACCACACTACTCAAATTCTTTGAAGTTATATATACATATATGAACCAATTTTGAATCATTGATCTTGAATCACTAGAGACATATATTGGTGAGATTAAAAGAAGCTTTTTTATTGAGCAGAAAATCTTTTATTAGTATGTGAGGTCCGAATCCTGGATTATAATCACACACATCCAGACTTCCATCTTCTTCTTCATCTTTGATGAGATGTCAAAAAATAATATGAAAATAACTTCCGTAATTGGAGATAATCCAGATTTTGTGCACAAGTATTTGGACATACTCAAAATGTTGTAGATTTATTATGTCTTAACCCATATTTTTCAAGTACGTTTTTTTTTTTAATTACCTAACGTCCAAGTGACTCTGAAATCTAGCTACGGCTTATGCAACACCGTTTATCATGTCCCTACTCAGGCTTCAACTTAATAAGTTTCATAGACTATACCTACTTGTGAGTGGATTTATTCTTTATGTTTAAATTTACTATAATATCATGTAATTCATGAGTGAAAATTCTAGGCAAAAACACTCGCGACGTTATTTTAAATTGGTATGATTGTTTCAGTTCGCCGAGTCTCGCCCCAGTTCTCCATCCCGCCGCCGCCGCTGAGCGAAGTGATGCTGGGCGGCAACCTGACCCTGCAGTGTGTGGCTGTCGGCTCTCCCATGCCGCACGTTAAGTGGAGAAAAGGTAACACCGCACGTGCCATACACACCTATCGTAATTGCCACGTCCTCTTGTTGTCCCATCGTCCGCGTATTGTTCCTTATTGCGCTCCCTCGACATGACCAATTGAGACGGAACGACCGCAGATAACACGGACGCGAGCCATTTTAATATTGCTAGAATTACGTACAAGTTTAAGAGTTCCCGGTCGGATCGCCAGGATAACTGACACCCTAGTGCTTTCCACGAGTAGAGCAAACTCTAAACAAGGGTCCTATTTTATCGTTCATCAAAATTGGTTAACGACGAATATGGGAATTTTGATATGTTCTACTCGACATTGTCAGCACTGCGATCGCGTATATAGTAAGTCGATATTTATATCGCGGTGTGTCCCAATTTTCACATTTCTTCTTTTTGTTTAAAAAATGATAAATATTTGAGTTTTCATTTCTGTTAGCCTAAGACGCTCATTATTAGAAATACGTATCCACTTGTGGTAGAGTAGGTTCGAACCGAGAAACTCTGACTCAAGATTCCGCGTCACTAACCACGGGACCACAATCCGACACAACACCCGGCACTTGAGCTTTGATATTTCTCTTTTCCCCTTTTCGTCCCTCTCGCCCCTCTTCCGGGTATTTACATTTAATGACATATGTGAAATTATGTAAATGGAATGTTATAAATACCTGTTTTTTTTATACTCATTACTGTAAATGTATTTATGTAACTGTTCTGTACAATTTCCAAAAAAATAAAAAAATACATTGGCAATACGATTATTGGGAAAGTCTATTATCCCTCACAGTCTCTATTAATTGGAAGCAAAAATAAAGTTTCGTTTGTAACGAAACAAAACTTTGGACTCGCGTCGCTCCGAACCATTGCTTTTGATCTCGTCTCGATTTTCAGTGGAGCGAAATAGCTCCGTAAAATTGTGATTTAATCGTAGAAATTAAATTGAATACTATATCTCCGACAAAACGTTAATATTATTCGATGAAATTTATTAAACGAATAAGGTCTCTACGGCTAAACTTTCCGGCTTTGTGATCAGTGTATCGAGTTTATTTTTACCCGAGGTCATATTTTAGACCGGGAAAGTTTTCTTACGTTCAAAGAAATATTCTTCGCGAATTTCGAATAAAACGTGCCTTATTTTTTAATTTGACATGGGTACGGGCAATAAATACCGAAACATTCTGTTGCTTTTACTGCTTTTTATGAAATAAATACTGTATTCTGTTAGCGTTTTTCACTACTCTCAAGATGCGTGTGATTGGAATAATTTTATTATCACTAAAAATATAACGGACGATTTTGTCGCCCGACGCGTAGTTCAAATTGGATGTTTAATTTTTATATTTTTTTTCCTAGGGCACGCTCAAGACTTGACCCCGGAAGATAAGTTACCCATCGGGAAGAATGTTCTAGAACTGACTGATATCAGAGAATCTGCGAACTATACGTGTGTGGCAGCGAGTGTTTTAGGCGTAATAGAACAGACGTCTGCTGTAAAAGTACAATGTGAGTAACATAACACGCGTTATATTCAAATTATTAATATACGTTACGCGTCTGTTTATCGGGCAGATTGATAATGATGCTTTTATTACAGCCCTTCCTGGTCCACCGAGTAATGTAAGGGCTTCGGAGATCACAGCTACTTCGGTGAGACTGACATGGTCCTTCAATGGGCCCGAAGACCCTCAGTACTATGTGATTCAGTTCAAACCCAAATACGCGAATCAAGTAAGTTTCTTGAATGTTTTCCGCAGATACTTTGTGGTACATTTTATAATATCTTTATAAAATAAATTAACTTTGTTTTCACCTCTTTTTTATTAATACAATTCAACCTACCGGTTTCGACAATACATTCTCATCATCAGGGTTTATTTTAAATCAAAAACATTAAAATACTTTCACCAAAAATCTTCCACACACTCCATAAAAACATACATTTAGGATTTTTATGGAGTGTGTAAAGATTTACATTCCAACCTCTTGCTGCGCCAGCGCAGTCATTTGTGCGTGCTTTCGGCGTAGCAACCGAACTGGCGACCCGTTTCCCGCTACGCCTAACGTTCAAGGGCTGCATACTTCATCGGTCCGTTAATAATGTAGGCATACAGCGAGATATCCGGCATCATCACGATGTACTACGCCGTGAGGAACCTGTCCCCGTACACCGAGTACGAGCTGTACGTCATAGCCGTGAACAACATCGGCAGGGGGCCGCCCAGCGCGCCCGCCATAGTCACCACCGGCGAAACCGGTAAGTCCAACAACCCGCCCCATCATAATCCCTACAAAATTATAATATTACATTTTCATGCATACCGAACGGAAGCTCAGTTGGTTAATATGTTTTTTACTCCAACCGTCAGAGGATATGGTAAATATTGTAGCTACGATGTCCAATTTCAAATTTAATAAAGTCCTACTAGAGAAAGCTGCGAGGCTCGAAGCGGGGCTTCTTCCAGTCATTTATTTAAACAGTCCAAAGATTATTTTTCCGCTTCGGATGCACTCTGTATCTTGTGTTGAGTATGAGTTTTAGCGGTTCAGACATCTAAAATGTGTCAACAAAAATGTCTAATTGGATTTGTATATATAAAATTATTAATGAAACATTGAAAAGTATTTTTTTCTATTCCCAGTAAGTAACTGAAAGCTTTTAGCTTTCCAATGTCGATGTACATAATGTTGGAACTTTAAAAATGTGGGTATATTGTCTGACGTTCCTGTCCGTCAAAAAATTCCACCCGTAAACTTTTTTTCCTTATTTTCTTGAATAGTCTATGGTGTTGGTTATTTTTAAAATTTTAAAAACAATGAATTAACACTTTCATTCAATTTAAATATTTCACGTTTTATAAAAAAAAAAACTTTTTCTTAAATATACTAATTATTCAATCCCTATTGCGGCTGTTATTAAAAAAAATGTATTTGAACACATTTTCATCATGATATTTAAACAAATGAGTGGAGAATCAAATTAGTTGATAGATTCTGTCAAGAACACTAATATAATTTCATAATCACATTTTTTTCTAACAACCGACATCTATTCAATAGAATCGGGATATCGAATAAACAAGTTTTACGTTGGTATTGAACGAATTATTAATTCGTCTATCTTAAAATGGAATCGGTAACTCGAGTTAAATTAGTCTTACAGTATATTGTAATAGTCGACGTTGATGATCTCTCTTTTTGTAATTCGAAATCAATAAGCTATGAAATATTTACACATTTCAGCTCTGTTCCTCGACATGTACATTTGAATAATATATTATGTGTCTTTTCAGACATTCAATTCTTAATATAGTGATATTTTTCGTATTCTCTTTATATGTTACATAAATGTTTTTAATATTCCTGTTTTTCCAAAATGTAAATACGAAATGTAAATGTATAGAACTCCGAATTAATTCTATCTCGTATTTTGTAATTAAATTTTCTCATCAATTTTCTCTTAATTCTTCCCATAATAATTCTCGCAAATCTCGGAACACTTTATGAAAATTTATCAAACGATCCGTGTTATTAAATAATACCATATAATATAGGTATATTTAATTAAAATGAAAGGCAAACAGATGTTGCCTAGTATTTATTTACCTTAGACTTGTTCATTTGACTTTGTAATTCAAAAGGCCTTTACGCTAGTCTTCTTTATTGTTTTAATACTGAACTGGTTTCGGTTCTGAATGAGACCCTTCAACAAACACACTCGACCTTTGGCTGCCTCCGCGCTAATCTTCTAGAATAATATAGTGTTCCCTTTATTTGTTGTTCAGATTAATATATCTCGCACAGGCCGTGGAAATTATTCTCCGGGAATAATACATATTCGACTTTCCTCTCGCGCAAAACTCGATCTTTCATCTTTTCAATTTTGCCGAGTTCGTATCTCCGAATATTGCGGGACCTCGAATTTTTCCGTTCCGAAAAGTTGACGCTGTTCGCGAGCCATTTCCTCCGAACAGTTGAAAGTTTGGGCTCGCAGTGTTGCCAAGTTGCCGACACATTAACTCCGCCAGAGAAACTCCGGGAAATCCTATTGTGAGCGTAATTCCCCCGCTTGATCTTCCTCTCTCCCGCATTGTTCCCTCCTCCGACGGGATGACTTCTTAATTGAGCCCACACGGACCACTAAACAATTCATTTCACACGCCATTCTTGGATGCAATTTTGTAAATAAAAATCAATGTTTTTATATTTATTATTTGTTTACTATCAAACTTGTAAATAAATCATGTTTGTGTGTGTCGTCTAACAATGTTTATTTTCAGTATTTTTCAAAGGTTGTAATATATAATTTGGTACATGACCGTGATTGCTTATAAATACGCTTTCTTCTCTTCCAAGTCGCTTTGTTAATCTTCGTACAATGCATCAGATAATCATTTGGATGTGGATATTATAATAAAATGTCTTTAAATATTTTGAATGCAGATCTTGATCATTGCGGTGTATGAAATGCATGTTTGCAGATCTTAATAAGTAAGGACACGATAATATGTTTGTGTTGCTTCTGATATATTTCCGAGCGCTTGGTATCGAGTCGTGTCTCCGACGAACGAAAGCATGCTAATTAACTCATTATTTTTTTATCCCCTCGATGCTTGGAAAAATATTCATTTATGTCACACGCATGTTGCGTGTATTGTAAATATTACTATTTTGTCGATTCGTTTATTTCGGGTGATGTATTTTTGCTAAAATTATGCATTCGTATAAAATGTCAATGCATCGCTTTACTAACTGGTCTATGCCTGTTTATTATGCATCCAGAGTTGGGAAACTCCCGCGTACGTCCGATCAAATCATTTCGACTAATTCACGTTTCAATATTGTATCGGAACTTTTTTTGTTCGCGAATTGTGGAGTTCTGTCGTAAAAGGGCACTAAGACAGATCTAGTGGACTTGTCGTTTCCCAGCTTTGTGTGTGTACCTGACCACGAAGTGGAATGTTTTTGAGATAAGATATCGTTCTTTTCCATGCAACTCAATCGTGATCATGATTGATTGTTTTGTCACGGGCTGTCGCCACCGTCTCTACGCTTGATGTAAGTTTTTCATTTATGTGGGTTTGGCCGTTTTTCAGTTCTTTTTATCTTTCGTTTTGCACATGTTCTCGTTGTAAATAATATGTTTCAAATGCAAGTTACAAATCAAACATCCGTGCATGTATTTCTTTCTCCTTGCCATCGAGATTGTGGTGCCAAGCTGTCCCTCATCTGGTAACATTATTCCTAATCTGGCAACTCCGAAGGAAGGCTACATATATCACAGACTAAGGACGATTGATTTTTTTTTCTTCTTTCTGCACCGAGTTTGAATCAAGTCGGGGTCACCAGTGAAGAGTATAAGGCGTTTCTAATGGGGTTTACATATACAATTTAATGATTTTAAATAACTTTTAAATAATATAATCACTTAGTCTTCGACAAAGTGAAGAGAATGAAATAAATCTGTTTTTTTATTCATGAAACCAGTTACTTATAGTTGTATATTTCTTGCTCTAAACTTGCAAAAGTAAGGTTTAATAAATATTAAAACCTACTTTAACCCTTTTTAGTGTCATGTATTTTCAAAACTGTCTAGAAGCGCGATCGCGCTCTTCAGCACTTAAACGGTTAATAAATTTCATACGTGTTCGTTGAAATTTAAGAAAATATGCGGACGAAGTCACACCAACCATAAGACAGAAAAACCCTCGATCATTCCGTGTCCGTGACGTGTTTAGTTTTCTTTCAGTTTTGCCAATTGTGATGTGGGAAATGTGGGCACCACATATGATTATTTAAGTCTAGTTGCCATTTGACGTTAAGGTATTCTTTGTTAAATATGATCTGGCACTCTGTCATTGGCTTATTTACTCGTTCTAAACACTTATAATTGGTGTTATTTTTAATATTTGTTACCTACCCAACATGCATTGCTGTTTGATTCTTTTTATATTATTGTTTACATGCACTCTTTAATTTTTTATTAGCTACTTAATGTACATATTTAACATCATATACAATTTATTCACAGGTGCCTAACACTTGATAATTATAATACATGTGTTTAGACATATTTTAACTGATGATCTATTTGTTTACTAACACCTGTTGTCTTTCTTCCATTTCCCCATGCAGTGGATTCCTCGTATGGAGGTGCTAGTAAGTTATCTACAAATTATACTACAATATGTATTCTTAGAACATCGTGTCGGTAGAACATAATGTATTTATACAATCCTGTATTTATGTAGTTTAGAATATAATCAAGCACGCTGTGTATAGAAATGTCAAACCATTCGGATGATATAAAAATTCCCCCCGAGGCGAGGGATAAAGAACTATTCTCCATAAATAAACTTAACGTATTCCTACGATTAATCCGTCAGTATTGGGCAGATTTTACTCAATGCACAATGTTTCTTTTCGTAGGGTATGGAAATCCACACGCGTATTTTTGCCATCTCAATCTTCACTGAAGTGGAAACACATTTCCGGGATATTGTGCGGTTTATTTGAGTACGATAATTTGCCTTCGGGGTTTCATCCCCGGCGGAGCATACAACTAGGAATATTATACGTTAGCGTAAACCGCCTGACGTCTTTGTTACCCTGATGTAAAATAAAGTCGATCGTGCGGAGATAAGGTGACGAAATGCTCCCACGTAATTCAATCGCGCCCCGAGCTTGTTAAATAAGTGTTAAAAATTCAACATCGATTGAATGGATAATAGCACCTAGGTTTCAATAAACGATAATATAAAATATGAAACATGCATATCTGGAGTAACTTATTATTGCATTTTCATACATACAAAGCACTGCATCTTTGACATATCGTTCACCCCTTTCAACAACGTCATATATAAAAAAAACTTGATTTTTCAGGAGATCGTTTTTGAAGTTTAAAAATATAATGAAATGTATTCAAATTAATATCGAGCCACTTATTGAACTTTTTACTGTGCAACCGATATTTTTCGGTAAAATCTGAAGGTATTTTCTCCATTTGAAAAATATTTAGTAAATTTAAAAAAATAATTAAACAATACCATTTCTTCAAAATGCAAAAACACCACTTTCTGCCTTGCAGCGGGTAAATATTAAGATAAACATTTGCCGCTTTTGCTGGAATATAGTACATTTTCTGGGTATTCCGAAAACATGCACAACTGAAAATTGACGATTTTTCACATATGACGTTGAAAAGAGTGAGCAATATGTGCTATCTACAGAATTAAATTACTGTTTGTTTTTTTCTCTATTTTGTCTTGAAATGTTTTATTTTACCTTGTACGTTTTCCTTTTTCTGTTAACACGCTTTTGGTTAAGGGTCGATTTGTCAACTAAGGAGAAGTATGGTATTTAGTAGAGTGTTTGGTTAGTGAGTATACCGTATACTGAATGAGGCATTCTATCCCTTAGAACCCGGAACCGCGCCTAGAAACGTTCAAGTCAGACCGCTGAGTTCTAGTACCATGGTCATCCAATGGGATGAACCGGAAACGCCGAACGGACAAGTGATGGTAAGATTTTGAATTTCACATTCCCATTTTCAGTTAAACACTTAAAAATACACATGAATCGGAATTTAAACAATTCCTCCCATTCTTGGCCAATTAAAATCACAGATTACACCCGGAGAGCCGTTGATGCTTCCGAACAAAGTATTAAAAATAATCGCTAAAGTTCACCCGTGGTAGCGAACAAGTTAAAGTGTGCTTTTTTCCCAGCTTTTATCCATTCCCCCGTTCGAATGATTAACGTGTTGTAAAGCCATATTCTGCGGTGAACTAAATAACGTTACACCATTTGCTCGCATATTTCATTGGGCGTTTTTTTCCAGGGCTATAAAGTTTATTACACGACAAACCCGACGCTGCAAATGCAATCCTGGAACTCGCAAATGGCAAGTATCATTGTTTACCGCTATAAATCGCATTATTTACATTACATTCATTAGTGGAAACGACAATTAATCCCGTGTCATTTCTCTTCCAGGTCGATAACAATCAATTAACAACCATAAGTGAATTGACTCCGTTAACCGTATACACGATTCGTGTGCAAGCCTTCACTTCTGTCGGGCCGGGACCATTGTCCGCCCCGGTCCAAGTAAAGACACAGCAAGGTAAAATTATACAATACAATTCAGCAATAACATTTTTTGTATATTAAAGCCTGTCCTGTTTTGTCCGCCTCCGTAGTGTAATGGTCAGCACGCTCTGCTACCGTTCTGGAGGTCTCGGGTTCGATTCCCAGGGGGGGTCAAATAATTGTATGTGATTTTTTCAATCTAATTTTATTCAATATTACCCTGGACTGGTACCTGAAGCGGAGGGCTGATCACCTTTCCTTAGCGTGTTAACGACCAAGATAAAATTGCGTTTATATGATGCAGTGCCCTATGCACCATAGGGGTGCGGATAAGGGTTTGAATGAATGAATATTAAAGCATTGTTAACTTTGTGGTATGATAATGTAAAACTCTCCTTCATCATTCATCGTTCGCTTTGTGTAATACCACTTTTATAAACACTAATTCGTGACTATCGGTTTCGGAATAATCATTCCATCATCATTGTTTTCTTTCTCTCTTATCAAACCGTAATAATTTATTTTAATTACCTGATGATGGAACGATTGTTCCGAAGTCGGTAGTCACGAATTAGTGTTTATTAAAGAGGTATTACACAAAGTGAACGATGAATGATAAGAAGAGTGTGATGAATGATATTTAATTTGTTTTAAATTGTTTACAAAATATTAAAATACATGTTTTTTTTTGCCAGGTGTCCCGTCTCAGCCGTCTAGCCTTCGGGCGACAGACATAGGCGAAACGTCTGTCACTTTGCAGTGGAGTAAACCGACCCATTCGGGAGAGAATATAGTCAGCTACGAACTCTACTGGAACGATACTTATGCCAAAGAGAAGCATCACAGGTTCGTCTCTACTATTATCAATTTTATTTGGAAATTTTACAGAACATTTACATCAAGTCAATCACATAAACGAGTACTACAAAATAAATTTCCACGCTTGTAAATGTGTCAAAATACCTGGAAAGTCAAAATACCTGCTCAATAATTTGCAAAACTTACCGCGTATTTTTTGTTCTGTAGTGTATATCGTAATCATACAGAAGAAAGTGACCAAGTGCATTTTTTACAAAAACATAATTATTGACTATTTGATATCTTACTAGCATAATATTGCCCTGAAAAAATCCCAAAGGATTTTAAACTTGGAAGTATAATATATTGACTTGTTAAAAATGACTAACTGCATTGGTGTTTATTTTATTGCCAAGCAAAAGTGACTTAAACGGCCCTCCTGAACATTTTACGTTTTGTTAGTTGGTCACTTTCTCCTGTACGACTACGATATGTGGTTATATACTAATATTGTTAACATTTTTGTAAAAATATAAACAAGTAAAAATGATTAACCACAAAGTAAATTCTTAAAATATAAATAATATTGAGAATATTATAAAAATGATAGTTGAAAGTTCGGATCTGACGCATTCGTGTTGTCACCAGGCGCATCCCGATCTCGGAGAGCTACACCCTGAGCGGGCTGTACCCGAACACCCTGTATTACGTGTGGCTCGCGGCGCGGTCGCAGAGGGGCGAGGGCGCCAACACGCCGCCCGTGCCGGTGCGCACCAAGCAGTACGGTAAGGATCCACACCCGAGCTCGCGTGCTCACACATCGCGCACACTTCACTTCACTTCACACGGGGGCTTCTCGACGAACATCGAACATGGGACATGACAATCACGATTCGGGCCTGGCGTCACCTTCACACTTTCAAATGGGTGGACAAAAAGTTCTCACTATGAAAATCATCTATTATAGAACATTAAGGTGGGGACTGACCGGAGTCATTACGTCGTTGCGTAACACGTTACGTTGCGAGCATTCGTATGGTCAGTGTAGCGAGCCGAGCTCGTTCCGAGTACTCCATCCGATGCTCGGATGCTCGCCGCGAATGTTACGTTACGACGAAATGCTCTGGTCAGTCCCCACCTTTACGGTCGAGTTTGCTGGCATTGACGGACTTTGCTTGGAATTGATTTATTTCACGTAATAATCATATATTTTGTCGAATTCCTTAATCTTTCATTTTATTAATGCAAATCGAAACACGGTTAACGATTCGGGTGAATTGAAATATTTTTCTGATAGCTGTTACGCCTTGCGTGTTAAGATTAAATTCACTGTCAAACCATATAAAAAATGAAGAAACACGTATTTAAATACAAAATTGTTTAAAGCAGTCGATTCACTGATAACGTCATGAGTGCCTATTTATAAGCCAACTTTTTTAGTTTTTTTTTAAGCCTTCGATCGTTTTAGTGATTTTAGCGCTTTGAGTGATTTTAGCTCTAATAAAGAAAAGACATTGTAATTACAATAAATAAAAAGTATAAGAGAAGATAGAAATAAAAATTAGGGAAAATATAATCTATTCGATCTATTATATTCTTTAAATCATATTAAAATGATATAGATTTATAGATTGTCCATTGTAAATGAGCGTATTCAGAATGTAAATTTGATACATCTGGTTTGTATGCCTTGGAGCAAAAAATGTTTTTTTTTATTATCTCTAAGAGTAGAAGCATACAAATTCACTGAAAATTTTTCTTCCTGTTTAAGGCATTTTTGAAGAGTATTCGGCAAATACTGTTTTGTTTGTTGTCGGGACTTGTTTTCCCTCCCGCCGCCCGTATATCTCTGGCAGGGAATAATATAGGTTTCGTGTACGTGAACTGTCCCCAAATGCAAAGCAAACTTCACCCGCCCGTCTCGCGCACGTTGGGGAATTCCGATCGGAAAGCTTTCCGCCGCTGACGTGGGCCTGATCTTCCATTCTTTGTGACGTCACATCTCGCCAAAGCTAATACTGCCCCAATTCTATCGGCAGAGGACCATTCTACCCTCACTTCGAAGCTGACTTCACGCTTGAATCTTTACTCTTATCATTAAACATTATCGCAATAGATATTATATGCCTTTAAATCCATATTGAAGTTTGGTGTGAAGGTAGAATAGTTCGAGCGTTACCTCCTCTAAGCGATGTTCTTATAACTTATTTTCTTCGCTATCCGTTTATATAACTATTTAACCAGTTTCGATGGTGCTTAAAGTCTTTGTCTTGTGATATTTGGTGTTCAATATTTATGACGCTTTGTGTGCCAAAATTTAACGCTGCTTTCAATATTGATCATCGTTTCAGCAATCATTTATTTATATGTTGAAAACTTGATTTCAGCGCGGTCGAAAAAATATAAACTAACTAACTCATCGACGAAATCATCGACCTGTTCCATAATTTCCATAATTTTACCATAATTTCATACCCAGATTGTTTTTCAAAAATCATAATTTTTCATGTTTTTCAAAAATCATAATTTTTATTTGCCAACATTCATCAGCAAACAACTTTCCTTGCACACATCAAACATTTTTGTCAACAACGCCTGCAGGTTTTCTCTGCTATCGGCAAAAATAACAGCATCGTCAGCATACATAAGGCAACAGACAGTCAAATTATTCATTCTAGCATACATTTATATCTTTCAGTTCTTTCATGCAATTATCCATGTATGCAATTATCCACATAACAATCAAAACAATATACTCGTAACTAACAAGTTAACTGGGCGCCACATAAGAATACAAAACTAACACTTAAGAAGTCATCTGTGTTAAATGCAAGCATGTAAATGACGTTGTCAAATCACGCGTTTCGATTGGCTGCACGTCTGTTTGTATACGGTGACCATGTCTGAAGTATCGAAGTTGGGACAAGGAAGGGTTTTGTCGGAACAAACCAAGGAAGTCGTGTTTAATGTTTATAAAAAAACTTTCAGAATAAACATGAAGCGTTGAAGGAAATAATTGTTAAATGTCAATATTCATTTGATTAACGAAGTAAAATATATTTTTAAAATAAATAAATACTAATATTTTTTTAATGTTATTTAAATTTATTTTTTTTAAACTTAATCATTTACACATTGAGATATTCATAATTTATCTTCGTTTCTCTATGCAACAATGTTGCTTTCTGCATGCATAAAACAAAAAAAAACGTAAGTTTTTCATATAAATAAATCATAATACTGATTCGTTCCTTTTTCAGGGGATAAATCCATAGAATAAAAAATACAGAAAGTGAATTTTGGGAACGGGATGTTGCATTGGATGATTTCACCGAAAACAGTGGTTTTTTAACGTGTCTGATGACGAACGTGATTACACATCGTTGATGCATATTTAAAAGAAATGTAGTTAAAAAAATACGTTCAAGGTTTATTATTTCTTACTGTCATATTTTCTTGCTTTGTTAGTTTTACTTCATAATTTTTTACTCTTTTATATTTTTCTAAAATTTACTATACAATATTGTATAGTTAATAGTACCAAACATACGCTTGGTACTTTTTATTTTATTATGGTTTTAGTATAATAAAATTTGCAAATTAAAATATTTTGTTTAAATGTTCCTTTGTCCTGAATCTGTACTTATATCGTCTGCGTTTATATATTAAACGCATGCCTCGGACTAAAAATCAGTCTTCTATTAAACTGTTGCAGTATTATCTTGGTGCTAATATTCAAATCAAAACTTTGAGTAAATAATGTTAAAAATAAATTATAATTTATTTTCACAATGGCCACCCTATGAGAGATTGGCTTTCTTAACTGGTGACAACTGTATACATATATAGTTATTCAGCATAAACGGAGAAACTCTGAAATGATTTTTTTTCACAATACGTTTGTCATATCTAATAATTATCGCGTACAAATATGTATGAATTCGTGTTATATGTTTCTATGTTTAAAGATATCGTGAAATGGGAGAATTCATTTCATTAGTGTTTCGCTTCAAAATTTTAGCACGCGAAATAAACTAAGTCGAATCATCCAAAGTCAACTGAAAAACTCTAACGCGCGATCGATCACGGCGCCTCAACTGTCTCTCACACTCGTACCGTTTTTCCACGCCACATTTTCGCTCCATACATAATTCAGCGAAATTTGAAAACTCAAATATCCCCCGTATTTCCACTTGTTTGTTGGAAACATTACCCTCTCTGTACATTGCTTTTTTTTCTACAAAATATAATATATTCTTTGAAGAAGCCGAGGATACGTCGGAGTAAATAATGCCGAAGGCCGCATCGCTATTTCATATTCTATTCCATTCGATCTATTCAATTTTCTCTATCCATATTCCACGTGCTTACCTATCCGCTCTTCTTCCTCGCCGTTACTATTCGGCAGGAAGAATGAGACGGACGCAAAGCTCACGGGGCCAGGCCTCGAGTCCCGGGTGACAGCATCACGAGCCAGTGACACGGTGACAGTTTCACGAATGAGAAAAGTCGTCAGTGCCGTCTCGTCGATGGGGAAAATTTGACTCAAACGTAACTGACGTATCGGATTTTTTATTATTATCACTTATTCAACAGCGAGTCTTCGTCATTTTTTCTTCAATAATTAAATATGTTCATGTTTAAAACGTTTCAAAAATCATACCGTGGCTACTAGTGGAACAGAATTTTAAAAAATACTATCCGTTTTAAGAAGTTACTCGTTAGAGTGCTGAGAATCGATATTTCGAGATTGGTATACTTTGCCAAAAACACGGCCGTCGATATACCGACGATGACACCAGTGTACTTTAGCGGTCGAGCTGGGAGGTTGTGTCGCAGCGGTGCGTTTTGAATGTTCCGATACGTCAATAATATTCACCATTAAAAAAAAATTAAAAAACATTTTTTGTGAAAAATATTACAAAATTTTAAACGGACCATTTGAAAAAAAAAGAAAAAAAACTTCTTCATCAATTTGCATGCATACAAATAAATCTCTGCACTAAAATTTATCGTATCTAAAATAAATATACCTTGGTGGAAAAAAAAGTATGAAGAGATAGCGCTTTATAGAATAATAAAAAAAACTCTATTTTTTCTGACCAACAAGTGACTGAAATTTATTGACAGCTTAAACAATACCAATTGTTATGCACTCAATTGGGCTATTTTTGACCACCAAATTATTTTTACTCCGTATTTTATTGAAATTACTGTAATTTCGTGTAATTCTTGAGTGGAAAATTCTACCCAACAATTCTCACTAAAAAAGATTGAACTATCGTTTCCAAAATCACTGAAAAAATAGGTTTTTTCACGCATAAAGTGGAGACTCCAGTCAGAATCAAACGTGATTTAGTGATATCTAATATGTCTGTAATTGAGATATTTTCACATCTCCGCGCAACTCTACGTATTTCTGACCTATACAATAAAATATTATTCGTAAAAGTCTTGTTCGTTTTTTCGAAGTTCAACCGTATTAATAAGATAAAAGTACTCGCGGTATATGATTTGAATTTTCCATAATGCTACCTTTAGTGAATTCGATGAATAACAATTCCATTTAAAGGCTTCCATAACCTTTGTTTCCAAACTTTTATTTAACAAGGCCCTTTTCACGATTC
This sequence comes from Brachycentrus maculatus, assembly GCF_059751285.1. Classification (NCBI taxonomy): domain Eukaryota; kingdom Metazoa; phylum Arthropoda; class Insecta; order Trichoptera; family Brachycentridae; genus Brachycentrus; species Brachycentrus maculatus. Next base: position 95,550 of record NW_028280827.1, on the reverse strand, counting down.
AACTTTTTCGCATCTCGTGTTCTCATTTCTGGGATGAGAGGAAGTTCGACTAAGTTTGTATTTTTTTTATCCGAAGAGACAGAATATTATGCTGACTTTAAGCAACATATTTTTTTGCGAAACTTCCGTAAACTTTGCCGAGATACAACACGGTTTAAATAATGAAATCGCTTAGGGGAGGGGGGAACCGACAGGGGTTGACACACACTCGATACACATTCACGTGGGTAGGTAACTGAAACTTGATTATATTTTTGTGATCGTCCAGCACCCAGCACAGTACAATACATAGTTCTGCACAATCCTTCCAAATACACACAGTTTATCAATGTTTACTCGTCGAGTATTATGCAAGTACGAGGGCAAGTCGACAAGATTCGATACATTACCGTTTTTTTCTCATTTTATAATTTTTTCTATTTATTATTTTACCGTTAATAAGTTACAGAATCGAAGCAAAACTTCCTCGTTGGAAGAAGTTAATTATTTAAAGTAATAAAATAAATAAATACTTTGAATCTAAATCTATATATAACATATTCGATGAATATTGTCACTTTTGTATTTCCATTTCTGCAGTTCCGTTTGTAAGTATATTTTTTCCGAAAAATATTTATTATTTGCTCGTGAATATAAATTGTTGCGTTAGGTTTTAAACTTAATGAGTTTTATAAATTATCTGTATTTTATCTCGTCGATTTGCGCTGTATTTCAAGTATTTTTTAAACAATTATCGATCAATGTGTTTCAATATTTTAAGATTACGTTGGCGACAATTCGGTATATTTTTTCAATATAAACTATCACTGGATTCATATATGATTTAGAGTGCAATTACAATGCCACGTTAACGAGGATTTTCGCCAATCTAATCGATACATTATTATATCTACACACGCTAGATTTGTAATTTGAGTGTAAAAAAAATATGACGCCGCTAGCTTTATCGCTATTTATTGAGCTACAGCGCTGAAACTTCGATTTGACTCGATAAGAAAAAGGTAACCCCCGCAGCCATTCCGAAACTCTTAAATGGTGGAGAGAGACTAGAAAACGTTCTGAAGTCGTTAGGGCAATAAATTGGATCCCATAGATAGCGATACATTAGGTGATCTTCTTTGTGTATAAATAAAAGTTCACAGCCGGTGACAGGTCTCTACGCATTTTAGAGTCGTTAAGGGAACAATCCTAGTTCCAGGAAGAAAATTTATACGATTGCTTCTCCGGAAGTGTACACCCATAAAACCAAAGTTTTAGGTCATGTTTGTTAACACACACATAACATTTAGGCGCTGAATGTGAGTTGAGAGTGTGAGAAAATGAGATTTTATTTTTGCATGCTTAAAAAAAATATTTTATAGGTAATTATTGAGAGGAATGTGTAATTTTGTGTAATTAAATTTGTTTTTTATTTTTAAATATTATGTCAAGTTATTGATATCTATTAAACGCACCGCACCTTTTATTTGATTTTCGTTATCTGCACCATTTGATTTCGTGCATTCAGTGATGGCACTATATGCAGAAATAATTTGATAACTCTCTTACAGAAATAATTTGACAACTCTCTTACAGCAAATGAAAAGATTTTTACAATTGTCGATATTTATCTTCATATGTATTTTGATTGTATTTATTTTGTTAAACAAATTATACTATTCATGCAGCAGCTCCTACCAATAGGTGATATTATAAGGATGTGGAGGGTAAAGCCACACAGGGATATAATTAATTGTGGTATAATTACACTTGGTTAAATGGTCATTTTGAGTGACCCCTTGTAGCACTGGTTGCGCCCAACTTCGTCTTTGCCTCGCTATGTAACTAAGAAGGATCTAGCTAGATTATGACTAGTAAGGTTTACTACATGTGTTTTGATCACAATTTCAATATTAACTAACTAGTTTTTTTTCTATCTGTCACGATATATTTTAAAGTTTATAAATCATATACAAAAGGTAGTGAAATATATTAATAGTACATACCTTAATATATCAGAGTTTGGATACGAAGCTTGATGTTCGATTCCTCTTTTTTTCGTATATAATACCAATACTTTTGTTAGTAGAAATAGTTTTTTTTAAATATATATTTCTTGGTATCAGGACACTGCATCCGATCGATGCGACGTTCAGTTGATCGTTAAATAAAAAATATATATATTACCTTAAGGCAAGGTGATCAGTCCTCTGCTTTAGGCGCCAGTCCAAAATAATATTAAATGAATAAAATTAAAAAATCATTTATGTTTATTTTGCCCACACTGGGAATTGAACCCAGTTCCTTCGTACGGTAGCCATATGTGCAAACCACTACATTATGGAGGTGGACTGTGTACTACTTGGAAGGTGAAGAATGTATGTGGATATTATATCGAAGCAGACCAAAGTATTTTTGGCTCTGCTCTTTTGGTCAGGATGTGGTAGTTTTATATCGAAAGCTGTTCCACCGCATTCCCAGATCTGATACAGAAGCATCTGACAGGCCTTCTCTTGCAATTTTTTTTTTAACTAAGTTGCGAAATTTATTGAAATGTGAAACAAAAACAAAAACAAATTTGGTAGTGTTAGCGAGAGTAGATGAGGTTAGATCGCGAGGCCAAGATGAGGTTGGGTCGCGGCCGGAGCTAACCGCTCGCTGTATGAGCAGTGCCGGGCGCGCCGCCGCGCAACGTGACCGGCGAGTCGCTGTCGCCGACCACCGTGCGCGTGTCGTGGCTGCCGCCGCCCGTGGAGCGCAGCAACGGGCGCATCGTCTACTACAAGCTGCACCTCGTGGAGGCCGGCCGCAGCGACAGCGAGGCGGCCACCATCCGCCTCAACGACACCACCATCGTGCTGGACGAGCTCAAGCGCTGGACCGAGTACCGCGTGTGGGTGCTGGCCGGCACCAGCGTGGGCGACGGCCCACCCAGCTACCCCATCACCGTGCGCACCCACGAAGACGGTAAGTGTCCCGGACGAACCGAAGGCCGACATCGCCAGGGCTGCCGACGCTGTCACGGACTACTGCGTTTTGTTCTTTACTGTCAGCTTTGTTTTCTTTACCCAAGTGTCTATTCTTTTCGGAACTATGGTATGTTCCAGAATGCTGTATTCTCCATTCCCAATATTCGAAAAACTTTCTCTGATTAAAAATCGAAAATTAGGCTTGATGAACTTCAAAAATAAATCTCAAATTCATGACCGAAAATTTTGCATGGTGAACCGTTTTAACTTATTTATAAGTATTAATATTTTATTCTCTTGCGAATTCTATCAATTTAACTTTATGGCTTTCAGTGTCCTTATCATAGCCGTTTAATATTTTTAATATTTTAATAACTACGTAGTAAAAGCTTCACAATTTTACTATACTTATATCCTAAAATTTTAACGATCATGAGGTTTTTTATTTAAGTTTTATTTGGTAAATACCACTATTTCTAAAAACCTATCATGACACGTGTTCGTTGGAGTCATGAAGTTGGTTAGTTAGCTTCGTTTTGAGAAGTCTAGCTTAAAATTGTACCCCGCCGAAATACACGTATCTTTAAATTTATTCTTTAAAAGTACGCTATTGGTTAATGGACTTCAATATCCCGACTACTTATTCATCATTCAATTTTTCTCTGTCTTTTGTCAATCCTTTATTCTTGTGATTACAAATTTCTGACTTAATAGAAAGCAAAACGTAAAAGTCCATTTCAGTTTCTGTCATCCACATGGCATTTTAATATAATCAAACAATAACTTTTGTTAGTACTTCAAAATTTTGATATATTGTGTTACCTTAATAAATTTGCCTCTTAATAGTGAACGTTATTTTAACAAGCGTCAGCAAAATTCTATACTTATATTTAAAATTAAAAAATACTAACTAATCATATTGTTTTCTGTTCTGCTAACTCAAGGGATTCTCTTTTCTTACTATTGCAATGTACCACTAAACAAAATTAATAATGCTACCGCTGAGGTGATGGGAACCTAAGAATTTGTTGTTGTTGTGATTTAAGATATACATTCAATTATATCAATTTTCATTTTATTTCTGACGATAAAGACTTACGCTTAATCGTGAGGATATTTTTAGTAATCTTAACTTTACTATACTTTTCATATCTTACCACCGATCTTTTCCATGTTCAATGTTTTCTTGTACGATTTTTATATATCTCCATGTAACACTCATACCACTAGGCAATATTGTCACCATCCGGTGGTCCCATGAGCTACTACCTTCCCCAACCTGTTTTGTTTTTAATTATACTTATTTATTTTGTTATCTGGATATACACCAATCTTTTCGACATTGAAGAACGGCTCCAACCTTTGTACTAATCTACAAATGTTTTTCTTCTGTTCACGAAGCTATAGCAGGAAATGTTTAAGAGGAGAGGTTTTTGTTATTAAAATATTTTCTTGTAAGTTGCACTAGAAATAACGCGGGCCACTCCGCTTCAAAGTATATTACTATGTTTATTAAAACAATCGATTTTTTATTTGTTTTCATGTTGATTTCAATCATAATTATATATGTTTAGTTTAATTCCACTCACGATCACATGTAATGATTTATTTTGAGTCATTTTAACAAGGCTCATTTTAATACATTATGTATTGGCACTCACTGAAATGCAAATTTTTATGCACCGTATTCTTGGATTGTCGACGGCACCGTTTTTCTTGAGTTGACGCACCGTTTTTAAGTATTTAGACTTCGGATGTTTGCATGCTTTAAGTTACTCTTCCCTCCCGTATCGGTTTTCCCTCACAGCACCGCACCACCCCTGCACTCGTAGGGTATTGCCGCACTTGTTGGTTGAACTAGCACCTACTCGCACTGTGTGATGTACAGTCGTGGCAGAGCGCATGGCAGAGCGCTTGCGGACGGATGCGTGGGTATGCAGGCAAGGGGCGAGTGCCCACACCACACTCTCACCATACGGCGGTCTTACAGAATAAACACGACCCGTGTACTCGTAGTACGTTGGAACCACATTTGAATACCAATACCCGAAATAGGAACACCTCCGATCGGCCGGACCGGCAGTCTTAGTCCGCGTCCTATTTTCCAGACGTACGTACCACTTACTCTTTTGTACATATCGGTCAATTCATAACTGAGCACACACACCAACTCTGGCTAGACGCACACTTACCTGTCTAGCGGAATACTGCATACAGTACGTCTAATACTCGAGCACTAGAGTATTAGACCGTCGCGTCGGCCGCGACTCACACACCTCAGTTGTGAACTGGCTCGGCTCGATGTATTCACTCTTACTCTCTTCTATTCTAGTACTTTATAATTTACATTACTCTCTTCCACCTGTCTGTGTAAAGTTTCTTTTGTTTGTCGACTATCTCCTTCGATCTTTCGCTCTTTCGACCTATCGCCTTCTTCTCCCTTTCTTGTTATCTTTTGATCCTGTTACTGCATGTCCTAGAATAAAATTGTACATACAAAGTCACCGTTGTAAATAAAGATCCACACGGAGGGCGGAAGGACCGCCCCACCACACCCGTCACCGCCCACCACGTCACCACTAACTCACCACTCGGCCGCCGTAAGATACCGCTCACACACTACAGCCTACAGATCTTCGTCCATTTTGTTTTGTAGAACCGTTTGACGGTCTATCCGTCGATCCGTTCGCCGATCCTCGCGTCTGCGCTCTCTGATAACGGTCCTCGGGCTACTGCCAGAATCAATACATGTGTGAGTGATGTCCCAAATTGGCTCTATAAGATAGGCGCCCCCTGAGATTCATATCACTCCGATACCGTTGTCGCCAATTACTTCAATGCGATTTTTTCTTTTTTCTCTCTCTCTCTCGACTTTATTTGGCTCGCTGGGTAACCACGGTACAGCCGTCAAGAGTAAGTATACATTGGATTTATTAAGTGTTGCTTGTAGTCTGTATATACGCTTATTAGACTTAACATAACTATTTTTATAACATGTGTTTTCCTAACTCAACTCCGCCTGATGCCTAACATTTTGCATAACTCATTATTGCTGGAATAAAAGAACGCCCTGCTTGCTTATATCACATAATCTAAACAATTTCCCCTAAATACGTCGATAGATCGTGGCGAGTTTCGGGCATTCTTTTATTTGACCTAATATTTAGGTTATCTCTTCTAACTTAATAGAATGTTCATTTTGATTACTGTTGTGTTTACTAATACTTTGTTAACAAATTGTAAATATTTAAGCAATTTTCTGTACATTTGTCATAACCATTGGACCGTGCAGGTAACTATAATCATAGCTGTTGGTAAAATGATCTTCGCTGAAGACTACCGCTAGGGTGGTTCAATCAGTTCATTTATATAACTTACTTGTCGATGTGTTGGTATTCAAATGTCAAATAAAAAAAATCGTGTTGTGACGGGACATTACCGAGCATCTTCAAGGGGTGACTTGTTGATTGTGTAGTAAGTCGTACGCAAGTGTGTTTGCAGTGCGTGCGTGTTAGTGGGCTCGTGTGCGTGTATGTGCGCATGTTGTTTCAGACAGGTTTAGTTCCCGTCTAATCCCGAGTTATGTTACAGTGCCCGGAGAACCTCAAGAAGTTAGGGTTAACCCTATCAATTCCACCGCGCTCCACGTTAGTTGGAAACCACCCCAAGAGAAGGACAGGAACGGAATCATCCGAGGTTACCACGTACACGTGCAGGAGACGAAGGAAGAGGTTCGACTCGCATATCTATCGATTATTCAGGGCACCTGCATTGTTCACTTCGTGTATTCATTATATAAATATTATTTTAGATAAAAAGTCTTTTGAACGAACCGATGCGCTTCGATGTTGTGGATTCAATGTCTCTCGAGCTAAACGTAACTGGTCTTCAACCTGATACTCGATATAGTGTACAGGTAGCAGCTCTTACTCGTAAGGGCGACGGTGACCGTAGCGCTCCTGTACCTGCCCGCACCCCAGGCGGAGTTCCGAACCGACCTACAGTTAATCTCAAGTAAGGATTTTTCAATTTTGTATTGCATTTTAACTAAACATCTGTGGTAGCGCATTTATTTATAAAGAAATCATTTTGCAGAGTTTTGGAACGGGAGCCGATTGTTTCCATTGAACTTGAATGGGCTAGACCAACTCAAACATACGGCGAATTGCAAGGATATAGATTACGGTATGGTGTCAAAGATCAACCTTTGAAGGAAGAAAATTTACCTGGGATAAAGATTACGTCACACAGAATCAACGATCTGGAAAGGGGAGTTGAATACGAATTTAGAGTTGCTGGGAAAAACCATATTGGGATTGGACAGGAGACAATTAAATATTGGCTGACGCCCGAAGGTCCTCCTACTGGGCCACCAACTAATATATCGCATAGTTTCCAAACGCCCGATATTGTATGCGTTACATGGTCTTCGCCTATTAGAGAACACCGAAACGGTCAAATTACTAAATACGATATTCAATTTATGAAAAGGAACGATCAGTCCTCAATGGTCGAACGTACCACAAATACAACAAAATCCGTGTTTACTGATTTGGAAGAAAACACAGATTATGTTTATCAAATTAAAGCCTTTACGAATCAGGGTGCTGGTCCATTTAGCGAAAAGCAATCAGTACACACTGAACGGGATATCGGAAGAGCGCCAATGTCTGTACGCGCAGTGGCCACATCTGACTCTAGTGTCGAAGTTTGGTGGGAACCCGTTCCGTCTAGGATTAAGATTATAGGCTATGTAATATTTTACACCATGATGCCTGTAGAAGATCTCGATGAGTGGCAACAGAAGTTAGTGTCAGTCACGGAATCAGCCGATCTCGTCAACTTAGAAAAATTTGCCCAGTACGCTATTGCTGTAGCTAGTAGGACAGCGTCGGGCTTTGGGCGATTATCTGATAAAGTTACTGTCAAAGTCAAACCGGAAGATGTGCCTTTAGACTTGCGTGCCCACGATATATCCACGCACTCGATGACTCTGTCGTGGTCTCCCCCTATCAGACTTAATCCGATTAGTTACAAAATATCTTTTGACGCCGTGAAGGAATTTGTGGATTCTCAGGGCATGACTCAAATGCAATCGATTCCCAGAAGAGAAATTATACTCAAGCAACATATTAAATCGCACACGATCAATGAACTTTCTCCCTTTACTACTTATTCAGTAAACGTCAGTGCAGTTCCCAGTGATCATCAGTATCGTCCTCCGACTAAAATATCCGTTACGACACAAATGGCCGCTCCTCAACCCATGGTTAAACCAGATTTTTATGGAGTCGTAAATGGTGAAGAAATATTAGTTATTTTACCGCAAGCGTCCGAAGAATATGGGCCAATATCACATTATTTTTTGTTCATCGTCCCTGAAGACAAGGCTAATGTTAATAAAAACCCCGACCAATTTTTAACAGACGATATGTTGAATGCTAATGGAAAAACTGAAAAGGAAAATGCGCCTTACATCACAGCGAAGTTCCCGCAGAGGAATATTCCTTACACCTTTCATTTAGGAAGTGGAGAAGTGTATGAAGGTTTTACGAATAGAAAATTAGACCCCACAAAAAGATACAGAATATTTGTCAGAGCGGTTGTCGATACGCCTCAAAAACATTTGTATACTTCGAGTCCGTTTTCGGAATATCTGTCTTTGGACATGAGGGAGGTCCCTCCTGGCGATCCTCCCAGACGACCTAACTCCAATGTACCGAACGACCCCGATGTCTCCGTAAATAAGAATACTGAAGAAGCTGGCATGCTCTGGGTAATCGGTCCAATTATTGCGGCGCTCTTCTTGTCTATATGCTTAGTTTGCTTCTTTATCATTAAAAAACGTCGACAACCATGTAAAGCTCCAGATCAAGCTGCCGTTACTCGACCACTTATGGCGGCAGATATCGGTATGAGCTCTGCTCCAACAGACCCCGTCGAAATGCGCCGTTTGAACTTCCAGACTCCCGGTATGATATCGCATCCTCCCATACCCATAACAGAATTATCTAATCACATCGAAAGACTGAAATCAAATGACAATTTGAAATTTTCTCAAGAATATGAGAGCATAGAACCTGGTCAACAATTCACTTGGGACCATTCGAATATGGAAGTTAATAAGCCGAAAAATCGATACGCTAACGTAATAGCATACGATCACAGCAGAGTTATTCTGCAACCGCAAGATGGGATTCTCGGAGGCGATTACATAAACGCAAACTACTGTGACGGTTACCGCAAACATAACGCGTATGTCGCTACGCAAGGTCCATTGCAGGACACGTTCGCTGATTTCTGGAGGATGTGCTGGGAACTTCGCACCGCAACTATTGTGATGATGACCAAATTGGAAGAAAGGACTCGCATCAAGTGCGATCAGTATTGGCCAACAAGGGGAACCGATACGTACGGACAGATGACTATAACCATTTCCGAAGTTCAAGAACTGGCTACGTATTGCATCAGAACATTCCAAGTGTCCCGAGCTGGATATACCGAAAGAAGAGAAGTAAAGCAACTGCAGTTCACCGCTTGGCCCGACCACGGAGTTCCCGATCACCCTGCGCCATTCTTGCAATTCCTACGTCGCGTACGCAATCTGAATCCTTCCGACGCGGGTCCCATGGTCGTTCATTGTTCCGCGGGAGTCGGAAGAACCGGTTGTTTCATCGTTATCGATTCCATGCTAGAGCGAATGAGGCACGAGAAGATGATCGACATCTATGGTCATGTGACGTGTTTGCGCGCGCAACGTAATTACATGGTGCAAACGGAAGACCAATACATTTTCATTCACGATGCTCTGTTAGAAGCTGTCATCTGCGGAAGTACGGAAGTAGCGGCGAGAAACTTACATTCTCACATTCAAAAACTGATGCAGAATGAACTGGGAGAAAATATCTCCGGGATGGAATTGGAATTCAAGAAGCTGTCCAACATCAAAGCTGATTCTACGCGCTTCATGTCGGCCAATATGCCGTGTAACAAACATAAAAATCGCCTTGTCCATATTTTACCATTCGAGTCTTCTCGCGTGTGTCTTGCTCCGGTGAGAAATATTGAGGGATCGGATTATATCAACGCGAGTTTCGTCGATGGCTATCGGTATAGAAATGCCTACATCGCCACTCAGGGTCCTCTTGTGGACACCACTGACGACTTTTGGAGAATGTTATGGGAACATAACTCTACAATCGTTGTCATGCTTACTAAACTCAAGGAAATGGGTCGGGTGAGTTATTTTTAAAAAATACACAATTGCGTATCAATAACTAATGACTAGAGAATGTCAACTTACGGTTTTCTCGATTCATCTAACGTTCCTTGTTTTATTTTAGGAAAAATGTCATCAATATTGGCCATCCGATCGATCTGTTCGATATCAATGTTTTGTGGTTGATCCGATTGCTGAATATAATATGCCCCAGTACATACTGAGAGAGTTCAAGGTAATGTATTTTATGTTGTATCGCTTCTTTATGATGTTAATTATTCACATATCATTTGCTTACGATCCGGGTAATTCATTTAGGTAACTGACGCTAGAGACGGTTCATCCAGAACTGTCCGCCAATTCCAGTTCACGGATTGGCCAGAACAAGGAGTCCCGAAGAGCGGAGAAGGGTTCATCGATTTCTTAGGGCAGGTGCATAAAACAAAAGAGCAATTTGGACAAGACGGCCCCATCACCGTTCACTGCAGGTAACACTAACTTGTTTTTACTCGGTGACTTGATTTCGTTCACTTCGTGGGTTAGCCCACTTTAAAGTTTAACGCTGTTTGTTTGTTCTGCTTAGTGCCGGCGTCGGGCGCACAGGCGTGTTTATTACCCTGTCTCTAGTGTTGGAGAGGATGCAGTACGAAGGAGTGGTGGACGTATTCCAGGCTGTGAGGGTCCTTCGCACGCAAAGGCCGGCAATGGTGCAAACTGAGGTAAATATCTTTTTCAGTCAGTAATTTCTGTTCCTAAATTTGGCTCGGCTCCAGATTTAGTTGGAGTGATTTGACGGCGACGCTAATCCGTTTGGGTTATCCTCCAGGACCAATACCAGTTCTGCTACCGCGCCGCCTTGGAGTACTTGGGATCGTTCGATCACTACGCCAACTGACAACACCCCTGAGACAGGCTGGTCTAATCTGACTGCCACTGACCCGTCATCACACATCCTCCATCTCTCACTCCATACTCCGGCTGAGTTTCTCATCGTCTCTGCGCCTTTCCTCGAGCATTACATTCCCAAGAGAATTTCCTTTAAGACATCTACTGATATGTTAAAGCATCGCATTTATCGCGACTTTTGTCTGTGTAGCTATCGCCAATACATAAATACGATGGCTAATTGGTTCGCTATTTTCGTCGAACCGCCGAGCGCATAAATGCGATGTTCGCTAAAATTTGATTGTGATTATTTTTAAACGACTATTGAGATTTCGTATGGATTTTTGTGATTATTTAGCTTTTAGCTTGCTTTTCGACGTAGGTCGGTTTTGACTGACTAACCTCGTTATCGACTGCACTAATTCGCTTTACGTTCGTTACTGTAGTGAAGTCATGTGATGAAAAGGGTGAACTTATCGACGAACTGATCTTGCCTTTTGTACTTAACACGTGGTGGTCGAATAGCCTTAGCGGAACGCCAACCTGTCGGTCGTTTTTGGTTCGTCATTCCGGCGCGTTCGGAATACGCGACTCGCGTCACGCGGATGCGCGTTCTAACAAGGACTGAACAATTAAGTGAAGTGAAAACAATTATTAAAGTAGTGCCTACGGTTCATTTGATAGCGTCATATTAAGCTTGTAAATTATTGAACATAACTATGTACTGTCTGACTTAGGAGATATTTTCATTCAACAATCGACGTTGTCCAAAATATACCTATTAGAGTCATTCGTGTTGTATCCGGTAGTTAAATACTAATTATTATCGATGAGGGATATACAAAGAATGCAATATTTAATGATCGTTATTTGCCATATATTTTTTTAATTGTCGTCTGGAGCTTGTCCTTCGTTTACATGTTAGGTAGATTGTGCTGTGTATCACTTATAGTTCGTATATATTTTTAATTGAAATCATTGCCATTTTTATATGTTTTACTTGTATGACCTTAAATTACATAATTCGGTTCATTTACTTGCCGTGGATAGGAATTGAAATCGAAGAAGTGTGAATGTTTTCAGAGTACGAATGAAAAGTATAATTTTTTTTGGAGATGTTCTACCTTTTTTTTAGGTATTTATTTAATATTTTCGTCAGATGACATTCGAGAATCGTCCATTTTCGCGTTATTTTTAAGTACTTCAATGTTTTGTAGATATGCCAATTTTCAAAACGTGCAATTGAACGCTATTATTAGTGTTTTATTTTGTCAACTAGGTTTAGACGTTTTTTCAATGAGTTCACGCAATAAAACAATTTTTATAGATACAAATTATATTTATTTTTATTATGATAAATATATTGTTGCGTTACTTCAGATAGAAATATATAAAATAAATTGAACTCATAATTCCAAATAAATATTTTTTTGTATAATGAATTATTTTCTTTAATATTTATTATAATCTGAGATTCACTGACGCATTTTCTTTATCCTTAAATAGCATTTTATTCTTTTACTTTATTTTTTACGTAGTTTATATTATATTGGACAAGAAATGTGATGTACGGAGTAACGATTCGCATAATTCATCTACCATTCTACATTAATTTTCATCAAATAGGATAATAATGTGAATTCACTCGGTTCCTTCATACTGTTATGCTTAAAATGAACAAATCTACTTATAAACTATACAATTATTCCTTAATAATAATTATTATGAACATTAAGCATTCCGATATCCTTTACATTCTGCCGTTTCTGTCATGTTTGTCTTGAATTCGGCGTGAAGTGTTTTATAGTTAAAAGAATTTGTCGCTGTATCGTCAAGATCGATGAAATTGCATTAATTTATGGCAATCCAGATTTTTGGGATCAGCACTGTTAATAAATAACGTAACAGTGTTCGTAAAAGGGCTTTAATTAAACAACTTTTTATTGAAAATTAAAACTATACATTAAAGGTGTAATTTTATTTTATTATCATTAATGTAATTTTTTTCTCGTCTAGATTCAAAGTAACAATAGTAACTGTTTTGGTCGAGATTTTTTATTCAATTTTTAGCTAACGTTTAAAATTTACATAGTTCAAAATGGCAGAAAACGGAAAAGGTTTAGTGTCCCGAAAGTCTGGTTTTGGACTGCCGACGAGCCCCTAGAAAGATAAATAAAAACTGTTGTATTTTATTAATGCAATTCGACCGTGTCGTACGCCATCTCGGTAGATATGTGTGTTAAATTTGTATATCCAGCATTGTTTCGGTGGATTATTTGTATGAAATGTAAATATGTATTTTCGAATGGAAGGTATGGTATAGTCGTGGGTCCGCGCGTTTCGCCCCGGAACATGAATGATACTCGCGTATTTTAATGTAACATAATTTATCCAAATGTCGAGTGTAAGTATATTAAAAGCGAGATCATATTGTAAGGAGTATATTTGTGATTATCTGTAATTGTCGTCTAATGTTTTATAGAACAAATTATACGCGGGAGAATAGGTAGATGGTGTGCGGGCTATCAATTATCTCCGTTTGTACACATTGTGTTATATCGTATTTGTAGGGAATATTTGAACATTTTAATACGCGAAATTCCGTAATAACACAGTGAACGACTGTGTGAACGCCTGTCTGACCAAAATGGATAAATGAACGCGCCCAGCTTTGTTTGCAACGCGTTCTTCTCATATCTTTTTAATACATTACAAACTTTACTTCAGAAATGACAAAAAAGCCGATAATTGTCATAACAAATTGACAAGATATTGGCAATTGCTTACTAGTATAAGTACCTGTTGAAAGTTGGTGCAAAACGGTATCTAATTTGGCTTCGCGTATTAAGATCTTAAAATACTTGTTTGTAGCATGTGATTGCTAATAGAGTCGGTGGAAGTCAAAAGTGGCCAACTCCACGACAATTTTTTTTATAAAAACACGTTTAGTTAAAAATAATATAAATGGTTTTTCATGAAATCGTTGTCTGGTGTTAAGCAAACAGGAACCAGTTCACATTCAGTTTGGACTGAGATGATGAGATCAATGTATGGAATCCAATGTGAAGTTATTCAATTAATGTTTAAATATTTTTTTTAACTAAATCTATTCTTTTTATTTGTGAAATGTTTATATTTTTTTATAATTCAAATTTCGAAGGTAAAAAAATGGTATGCTACTACAATCACGATATGTTCAAAATTGTTAATAACTCCAGCAATGATAAATCTATGGTGTACGCAAAATGGAGTTGACAGCTTTCGATTTCCACCGATTCTTTATGTTTTTGTAAGAGTTCTGCGTTATATTACGTGTGCATATCGGGAAAATATCATAAGCGATGGACGAATGTTAAAGAATAACGTTTTTATTGTATAGATAACTGAAAGTAATAATTTTTGGATTTGACAAAATTTGGTTTGAATACTTTAACTTGTTGTAGAAGCGAAACCCTAAATTGTTGTAAAAATGTGTTTTTGACTGTCCATTTAGATAAAAAAAATATTTAATTAAAAAACAAATCAATTTAGTTCAATAATAATAAAGACTTGAAGGGTTATCTCGACTTGTAATAAGCTTTCTGAGAATTTCTCAATATGGATTTTGAACCTTTCGCAAATTTTTGATTTTTGATGTTTGTGATGAATTCCAAAACGCTATATGGCATCTACATACAAAATAAAACATATATTGAAATGAAAAATATATGGTGCTTTATTTTGTAGTCAGAATACTCAGAAGTTGGCAGCGAAGACAAACTTAACCTAATTTAGTTTCCCAGTGTTTTGAATATGTTCGTAAATGCGAGTTAACGGGATAATAAACATAGCAAATATGGAATCGTATTTCTTAGACTGCCTATATTAAATTATATAATTTAGAATCTCATGTCAGTGATGTGTTAATCTTACACAAAATTCAGGATAACTTATCTATTCTTTCGAGACTAATCGACTATGCCAAATTATTGTTATAATTTGACCCGTAGTTTCACTTATATATCTCGATATAGCGAGCTATGTAGGGAGATTATTCTACTCATCTTTCTATATTCTAGTTATACTTTAATATCTAACAATTTTCTTACTATTGTATTAATAAATCATTTTGTACCTTTTTTACAATATACGAGAACAGGTTATTATTTTTAATGCTCTGTAATTTTAGTTTGTAAGTCGTTGTTATTTTTAAAATCATTTTATTAAATCAGCGCGCAAATAACTCTATATATTCGTGTATTAGATTTTTATATTATGTTACACTGTAATTTTTTAAAAAGGAAATAACATTTTTGCTATTTTGCGTTCTAAACAGAAAAAGACGACCAATATGAGATAATATTATATACAGTAATAGTTAAGTCGTCTCTCATATGTAATTTTTATCATTTTCGAAATATTGAATTATGTATGTAATAAGTCTCCGATATGTTGATGTGCACTGTTACTACCTATTATATCAGAGAATGGTGAAATATAGTTTTTATGCAGAAGTTTCTGCATAAGAGAAAATTATAACTGGCTTTTATTTTTGAATCCCTTAAACACACACACACACACACACACACACATATATATATATATATATATATATATATATATATATATATATATATATATATATATATATATATATATATATATATATATATATATATATATATATATATATATATATATATATATATATATATATATATATATATGTATATGTATATATACACACACATATATATTGTATACAAAAGTATATTAAAAAATAGTTACCGACAATAACCATAATAGACCGTGGAAAGCAGCGCAAGAAGAAGCAGACTTGGAATCAGTGGAAGGTAAATTTCCAAAAAGATACAGTACAGTAAAACCTCGATATAACGGAATAATTGGGTGAAGGGGGTGTCCGTTAAAGCCTCCATATCGTCATTTAAAAATTGGTTTAAAATAAATCCAAAAATCTTTTTTTATATCAACACTATTTAGATATTAATAAACAGTACAAAAAACAAACAAAATTCTATTTATTGTCTTCGAACACTCGACGCGCTTGCTTTCGGTAATCCTGCTTTGAGAAAGGTATCAAGTTTTCTTTGGACTCCTGAAGTTAGTTAATTTTTATAATCAACACTGTAAAATTACAAAAACGCGTAAAATATAGTTTGACTTCGCTATCTGACGAATAGTCGACAATTCGACCGGCTTTTTTGTCGCGTTCCACACGAAGTTCATTTTACGGAGGTCCGTTATATCGAGGTTTTACTGTATTATTAATATGCAATGCAAACAGTTTTTGATTCCTGTTATATTAATTTTTTTGGAGAAGAGTCATTGCTTCCATAAGGGTCAAAACCCTCAGTAATGAGGAGTAAAACACAGATGGAGTTTTTTTTTTTAATTTTCACTTAAGTTAACCATCGATTTGTAAACTCAAGTAAAGTAAGTATATCTACAGCATTATGCGCAGTCATGGCGAATTTGTGATTAAACAAGCCCCGCTTGTAAGACACCCCGATGGTAAGTAAACAATCGCGCGGTGCGTAAGTATGAGAGCAAACGAAAACACAAGGTATCCCATCTTCATAAGTCAATTAGGATTGTGTTGTACTTGAGAGCAAATACGCAATACAAATAAATATGAGCGTCTCCATGTCGAATATCTTCGCGCGGCTCGGTCATCCGAACAATTTCCCAGGGGTTGATGAGCGAGAGGAGGTCGTGGGGGGCGGCGTTAGGTGCTCCGCTAATGAGGATACTCGGTTGGATTGTACGGCCTTTTACCTAATTTCCCATTGGAGCCCTACGACGCTCATGTACACGGTGTTTCGAGACTCACGTACTCGGATATTCAGCCCAATCATTAATATTAAATTTTTTTAAAATTAGATATTTCCAGAGTTATTCCGTATAGTTATACATATAATAGGTCCAAAAAATAAAGCCAGTATTTATTTTTTTCAATTATATGTGTAGCGCCGTATTCGTGAAAAATTACCTTAACGGCGGTTTACAATTTACTTATTTTAATGCATATTTAAAAAGACATGCGTCAATAATTATTTTTCATATAAATATATCTATTTATGTACTGTAGAATGGGGCTATTTGAACTTTGGTGTGTTACTTGAGCCCAGTACAAAAAATATTTAGATCTGTATTTGGTCTACAATAATGAACGTATCGACATGATTCATTGTTTCCCTGACAGGTGACACTTATTGTCACGATACGTTCATTATTGTAGACCAAATACAGATTTATTTATTTTTTTGTAATGGGCTCAAGTAACACATCAAAGTTCAAGTAGCCCCGTTCTACGGTACGATATAAACATGTGCACAATATGCGAAAATGAGAATTTTTTTCACAACTGGAGTCTTTTTTTACAAAGATAAGCTTAATAAAAAATATAATCAAATTTAGCGAGGATATAGTAGAGGTAGCAATATAAAAAACGGAGATTACAACATTAATGAAGAAGAAAAAAGTTAAGTATAAAAAAGTAGTAAGTTAAGATTGTAAACATTATTTAAAATTGTAAGAGGTATGAGCAATGTACATTAATTACATGTAGCAAAAACATTATAATACAATTTTTAAACTCGTAGAATAGTAAGTATATTAAAAATCATGTTTTTAAGTAATTAAAATATTCAGTAGGATCGTTTGTAATTTTAATATACTGTCTATTTGTTTCGACACTAATTATTATTATTATTTTGTTATTGATATTGTCTCCTAGACATTTTGTAAAATTTCAAGTACATCCCAATATTTATTAACCACTCCATTACGGTTGAGAGTATTAGTGACTGGCGTCGACATTTTGACAGTTGCCTTATCAGACACTTTTATCAAAGCTTTCTTAGATTTTCGTTATTTTATTTTTTATTTTGAATTGTGATTCGTTATCTATATGTTAAATGTCAAAATTTGTCGAATATATGTACAATACAGCCCTCTTTAGGCGTATTATAATACCTTTCAGCACGTCAAATTTTGTACATATTGAAATAAAACACGTTTTTCTTCTGCTGCTTGCACGAATAAATTCGAATCACATTTTCATTAGTTAAATCCATATTTTTTATTATAAATCGATACAATTCCTTATAAGCGTATTACAATTTATCTCGTAAATTAAATAACTGTCAGCTATTTGATAATGTATATTTTAAGAACGTTATTGAAAGTATTGTATGTTTGGGCATGTAGAACGAATGAGTGAGGAATGAACGGTAAAACAAATTAACGAAGCGAATGTAATTGGAAAAAGGAGCAGAGGAAGACCGAGAAAAACTTGGCACGATCAGGTATGCCAAATACTTGAAAGCGGTCAGGTTAGGAGTCGTAACAATGAGGAGATGCATGAACGTCGAAGAGGCGAAGAATGTTTGCAAAGACAGAGTGGTGTCGCCACACCACTGTTCTATTCTCTCTGCCTACCCCTGCGGTGAAGCGGCGTAATGGTTAGTAAGTTATTTTTATATTGTATGTGTAATAGGTTCTGGTCATTAAGAAATATGGTATTTTAAGAAAACTTCGTATTTCAACCAAATTATAAACGCCTTAACATAATTTTCTTATGCATTCTTAAATTTTTACTTTGATCTTCGCTTTTAACATTTTTTTTAAATACGCCCTACGAATAGTTGGTTTGTGAATTATAAAAAAGATCTAAAGTCTGTTTTTTCTTGTCATTTTCGATGGTTGAAATAAAGTAATACATACACCTTATGACTACAACGATCCCCAACAGCGTTTAAGGGGATGAAAAGTTAATAGGGGGGATTTTGTTATTGAAGGGTGAACCAGGTAGATAAAGTGGGGATAATTATGTGCATAATATTCCTAATTGAAACATTCATTGTTATCTCGCCCCTACGTAGCAAATCCCAATAGTGAGGGTATGTTACCAACAGGTATCTTCAAATATCGGGGAATTTTTTATTTTCAGTCAATTCAGTAATATTCCAATTCTAGTCCATGCATGAACGACTTCGTTCTTACAAATATGCTCGTTCCCCTATGTAAGTAATGATTGCACATGCTTAATACGCAAATGTATGGTGTATATTTTGATACTTTTACATTTATTTTAAGGGAACCTATGTATATATTGGATATATTTATTTCTTCTCATTTCTATGTTTACTTTTTATTTGACTCCTATTTGATCTCAGATTGTGCATAGGGTACCATGTTGTTAATTTATTATACAAGGTGCTTAGTCTTGCGCTCCTGATTTTGAACTAGAAGTTTTTTATATTTTATAAATATTTAAGTAGTAGATTTTTATTTACATAAATTGTATACATTTATTTAAAGAACAATTATAAACATATTTAAAATATTTTTTGTAGAGATCCACCAAGCCATCTTGTGTGTCTTGTCAGTGAAGATCTTTTTTCATATGTTTTTATCAATTTTAACCTAATATACACATAAAATAGAGAGAAAAAACATAAACTATTTTACAATTTTCATAGAATTAACTCTTGATCATTTACCCATTCTTTTATATTGCCTTTGATCCATATTTGATTTTGACCTTTAACCTCCGGTAATATATACATGACGGAAGTAAAAGAGTTCAGGGTAAAGAACAATACTGCTGCACTGGAAAGGAAATGGAGAGGAAATAGAAAAAAGAGAAAAGCTTTAATGGCTGGGAGATGCTCGGGTTGCATACCGTATTTATTCAAACATGTGTTACTCATACATTGCCGATGTGTTCGAGCCTTAATTTTTATTTTATTATTTCAACATAAAAAACTCACAATAATGTTATGTTTGAAGTTATATCGTCCTCGGTTGCATTATTATACATACACACTGCGAAATTGGCAACGCGGGTTAGATTCCTACCATTTGGGTGTTTGTGATGTATTTTTCACATTTTACTCTTTATCACATGTGCAGACAAGCCTCTTAATATAGAGGTTTTCGGGTTATTCCGACAGTAGCAAAAATGTTTATTTGATTTTTCCTACAAACTTTTAATATTTAATAATTAACAATAGTCACGGATAAATAGAACCCAAGTGCAAAATTGTGAACGTTACAGTTGTCACTTAAAACAGCAGATGGCATGTAGTGATTTTGCCCAGTCATCTTAAACCCTTTTCAAAAAACACTTCATCGTCTGTAGCGCTCCATAAAATCCTTATAAATTAGTGTCACAGTACATATTATTATTAAATATAATATATAACGCGATATTTGTCAGTGGTCAATTGGTCACCACATTTAGGCAAACATGAAAAAGGTGTCCTTCGATTTTCGCCTAGGTCAACATGTATATTACCCTGTCCAGCATCGAACATAAACTGTAAGTCTTTACGGTCATGTGATCTTATATTTTCGCAAGAAAGGGCTTGTTTTGTTTTGTTTTTTGTCGTTGTCGATAAATATTGTTCTGAGAGGAAAAAATGTAAAATACTTCGGCTTAGAATTTCCCTAAATGTTTTGACCATTTGTCAATATTTTGTCTTGGTAAAATGTCCATTATATCATGATCTTTACTTTTTAATCACCGTGTGAAATTGTTAGCGAGTTTAATTTATTCCCGCTTACTCGCCAGTTTTAGTTTCTTTCATCATAAGTCCGTTTGTTGGCGGCAACAATCGCGATCTTTCCGTAACACATTTCGCTCTTGATTAAATCTTGTTTAATTTTCTTTCTTCTCCTCACAATCGCTTTTTCTTTTTTCAATGCTATTCATATTAATACTCGGCATCCATTTCTTATGCAAAGCCAAGTCATAAAAATATCGTTGGATGTGAAACATCGCTTCCATTTATCCTTTATGTACATAAAGTGTGTGCGGGTGTTCATTGTATTATTATTTTTTATATCAACCATTTCTTTTTTTTTTCTTTATGGATTTCAATTAAATAATACGCGAGTCGGAGGTAACGTAAAGTATGCCTGAAATTGACATTTTGAGGAACAAAATTATCAAATTGTACTTGTTTTTATCCCTTATAATTTCATATTTGTTTTCTTTGAAAAACAAAGAAAGAAAAAACACATTTAAAAATATTTTTAACTTGATGTTTTATTGCTATATCAACATAAATATAAGAGTGGGTATTTACGGGCCCACGAACTCTGCCATTGGCTGGCTGAAGTGATTACTTAATCCAGAATTTGTAGAGCGAGTCCAGATTTTGAGAAAAAAAATTTGGATACAATCAAAGTATTGTGAAATATCTTCAGTGTGTTTAAAATCGGTTATATTTAAATTATTTATAAAAGAAAGATTTGTTTTCGGCGATATTTCTAATCAATCTTTTTTACAGCATTTCTGAGTAAAAAAATATTAGTGTAATTATATTCAATAAAATTATTGACTTGTCTATTTTTTTCCTTTTAAATTGATTCCTCAAATCCGTTTCCATATATTGTATTGTATGAACACAACCGTAAAAATATATTTCTTGTTGAGTATTCTCACCATTTTCTCTTTGTGAAAACGACACGATAATTAGTAGAATATAATTTCCGTAAGATAAGGAATTTTCACCGTTAATCTTTGGTTAAGAAATTATGTAAACGTTTAAAAATACATAAATACCTTAAGTTATCCTGTCAAAGGCTTTATCGACTCTGACAATTGCGAAGGAATTAGTTAAGTACCCACCTTCTTTAGCTTATGCTAAATAAACCTATTTAACTTTGAGCAAACTTCAAATGATTTAAACGAACGTAAAGAAATCGTTTGCGGTTCAGTCAATTATATCCATTGGAAGGCATAATTAAGAATGGAAAGCGGCGACTGAATTAATTCATAATACCGGGGGAATCTCGCATTTCTTGCCGAGCAAAGTTGATTGAGATGAAATGTTTTGGGCCAGTTGTTAAACATCTGCCGCGAATAAAGACGTTTCTCGATTTTAGTAAGTCTTCAGTCTCGCTTCAGACATTTATCATTTAGCTTTATAAATATTTGGAAAAAAATATATATCGCGTCGTTTCGTGAATAATTTCATCGATGGTTCATAAACAATTCAAGAATCGGGCTGGATACGAAAGACAACGATCAATTACATATTTATGTAGATTTTTATCTCCAATGGAACTATATTTTGAGCACGTCTAAATGTTTTTTACTCACAAATTTTTAATACGAGTATGACCCTCGATGGATTGTTATAAGTATAAATTAATAATATCTCAACACAAAGAAGAGGACACAAAGAAGAGTTTTTTAAATAAATAAATTATTTTTTGGCATCTCAAGAAAGATGAAGATGGAAATCTGGGCATTTACAGGGCTTACGACAGTCATAGGCTAGTTTAAATGATCACTTTACACCCGTGTAATATTCACCAATTCAACCCATAATTGACAACAACACTATTAAAATGTATGTATTAATTTTAAATCAAACACAGTTTTTTTTAGTCTACTAAGTAAATGTCATTATCAACATTCGTTTGATAATGCCCTTACAAGGCGAAACAATTGTCACAATATAATTTTTTATGTGTTTTTGTTAATAAAATACAACTTAGTAGACACAAAAAATCTGCGTTTGAATTAAAATTAATACATAAATTAAAATGGAGTTCTACAAATTTAACACTAAATCAATAAATAAACTATGAAAATTCTTTGAACTTCTATATATATTGAATTATCTCGTTACATATTTCCTGATCTCGATAGATTTCACGACAGACATCTATGATGGAACGAGGCAAGCTTTTTATTAAGCAGAAACTCTTTCATTTGTATGTGAGGTCCGAATCCTGGATTATAATTACATACTTGAGAAACGCCAGAAAATACCATTTTTATTTATTATTTTAGCTTATAATTTGACCAGTTAATTTATTTACAACGTTTTTGACCAATAATAATATGTAAAATAACTCATAATTGGAGATAATCCAGATCTGTGAACAAGTATTCGCTCACACTTAACGTTTTCATATTTAATTAAGTGAATGATTCATAAAAATACAACTTTTTCGAAAAGATTTTTGTGTACCTTATATATATATATATTTAAAAATATAATGTGTCATGTGTTTGGGCTACCAGGTGGTCACCCAAAAGATGCTACTTATCCTTCATTATCTAAGGATAACCTGTCCAATCCCTCAACTTTTACTATCCCGCTACTAAATACGAATCTACTCGTATAATGACTAGAACTTTACCCGGACCCGGTGATTACAACATGAATGATTACTCGACATATTTCTCATAAAGGACCTTTATTAAAATAAGTCTTTTTTTTAGCCACCCTAATCAAATATCGGAACCATAGTTAGCGAGTTCTTTAAAACTTAAAATTATGTTAAAAACAATGAATGTGCATAAATAATACGGATCATTCAACCTACATATTTACATATTATTTTTTGACATCTCATCAAAGATGAAGAAGAATATGGAAGTCTGGGCATTTACGGGGCTGACGACTTTCATAGGCTGGTTTAAGTGATCACTTTACACACGTGTAACATTCACCCATTATTGGCAACCACCTTACTCAAATTCTCGGAAGTTCAATATATATGAACCAATTTAGAAACCTTGTTCTTGAATCACTAGAACTTCACAAGAGACATCTATTGGTGAGATGTAAAGTTCTCTAGTGAAGTTCTGGTGATTCAAGAACAAGGTTTCTAAATTGGTTCATATATTTTGAACTTCCCAGAATTTGAGTAGTGTGGTTGTCAATAATGGGTAGAATTGGTGAATATTACACGTGTGTAAAGTGATCACTTAAACTAGCCTATGACGGTCGTCAGCCCCGTAAATGCCCAGACTTCCATATTCTTCTTCATCTTGGATGAGATGTCAAAAAATATAATGAAAATAACTCCTATAATTGGAGATAATCCAGATTTTGTGAACAAGTATTTGGACACACTCAAAATGTTCTACATACGTTTTTTAATTGGATCGTTTTTTTTTTCAAACGTATGTTGGGACGTTTTTATGAATTCTATTTATCATCAAATACTCACCCATGAAAGAATCAATAAAACAGTTTAAAATTAATTTAAAGTATTTACGCTACCCGGTGAAACAGGAAACATTGTTTTACAATTTCATTAAAACAAATTAAAGTTACAAGGAAACATTTTGTTGCTTTTACCTAAGGAGCCCATAGTCGTCGACTTATAAAATGTTCCACAGAAAAACAACGAGTCTCAGATGTGGAAGAAAAGCACTTTTCTAAGTATTCAATTTATCTGGAACCTGAACTATTATTTCACTAAAAGTATTTTAATATAAAATTTCCAAGCAGCCCGTAGGGCGGGAGGATGGAACCAAGCCAATAGGTTGGAGTATGGAGGCTGCAGTGACGAGCCATGACTTTTTAGACGAAGAGACATACATAGATCATAATAGCGTTGCTAGTTATCCTTAACTTTTTAAGTGAAGCTTTTTTTAGACGAAAGTTTTGAAGTAATTACGAAAAATATTTCATAAATACTTCAAGTATCTTACTTTCTATGATTGCCTATTACACTGGCCAACAATTCACAACTTTTGTTTTGTAACCGGGATGGAAATACCTGATCTTTATACACTTAGCATAGCTGAATTAAAAAATGAAAGCAAAAAAATGCAGCAAGTCAGATTTTTTAGTTATGGATATTTTTAATTCTGACTTAAGTTTATCATATTATTTATGTAAAAAATAATATGTAAAAAATAATAAATATATATAAAAAGTAATAAATATATATAAACATATAGTACGATTGTATTCAATATTAATAAGTTAATATATTTCCACTGTTACTCCATAATTATCAGTACTTTTTTTTAATCCCTACACCTTAGACTAGAACATGTCTAGATACCAACCACTATTCCGGTTTCAACGTATGGGGTCCATACAAACAATAATATGACTGTAATATCAAAACATGACGTGATACAAGCTTGTCACCGTTTAGACTTTGAATATAAAACGATTTACTCAGTCCAAATTAGTTATAAAAATTTCAGTTACAAAATCTTTTTTTATTTTTTTTTTATTTTTTTTTTTTTTTATTTTATGTATTAATTTTAAATCAAACACAGATTTTTTGTGTCTACTAAGTTTAACAAAACTTAGTAGACTCAAAAAATCTGTGTTTGATTTAAAATTAATAGATAAATTAAAATGGAGTTCTGCAAATTAAACGCCAAATCAATAAATTAATACAAAATCATTGTTGGCCAGTGTTATTGAAACCAATCAATTATTTTTTTAAGTCTACTGGTCCTTTTTTTTAAATGGACCAGTAGACACTTCTCTGTAATCCTGATTCCAACTGTAATTGATTGATAGTAAAAAAATTGTACCACAAACGCACTTTTGTATGAGTCTATGCAAAATATATGAAGATATGTACATTCTTAGTATGGGATCCAAGGCTGAAAGTAATTTTTATGATACCATAAGTATGATACCAGAGTGTCGTTTCGAGGAGGAAGACCTTAACCACATATTCTTTGTTTGCCCAATAAATGACCAAATGCCTTTTTTTTTTAAGTCTCTGACCCGTTTATTTCCCTCCCTATCCATCTCATCCTGGCGAGCAGGAACCCAATTTTGTACAGACTGTTAGTTGTTTTTCTGAAATTAAATGCAATAAATTTATAGTTTATCTTTATAATTTATAGTCTATCATATTTTATAATTAAGAATTCAATTAACTTGACATTGGCAAATGCATTGTATTACATGTGCAACGCCATTCCATATTTTAAAAAAAAGTATGATACCACATAGTTTCGTTTGGATTTGATCAACGAATCTGTACTCTAATACTGGAACAATGGATCCTTCGTCGGGTAAATTGCACCAATAAGAGTAGAGATTTTTTACTACAAATATTATAAAGACTAAGAAAAAAGGTCATAAACGTATTTTTTTAAATATTTTAAGCCATAAACACGACATGTAATTATTCAACAACATTTTGAGTGTGTCCAAATACTTGTTCACAATTCTTCTAAATGTCGTAAACCCCGTAAATTCCAAGACTTCCATATTCTTCTTCATCTATGTATGTTAAGATGTCAACAAAATAATATAATTATCTGTCTCTGCTGGCAACAAATATGGAGGTCCTCACCAAAAAGTTACATTTCCAATATTGCACAAAAATCCTTTTAATGCAAATCTGTTATGTTTACTGTATTCTATCGAAAACTTTGTTAAAGTTGCGAGAATACCTGACCATATATCGCTCACTCCTTTCAAGAACGTCATAAATGAAAAAACTTGATTTTTCAGGAGAACGTTTTTAAAGTTTAAAAATATATCACAATGTATTAAAAATAAATATCAAGCCACTGATTGAGCTTTTTACTGTGCAACAGATCTTTTTAGGTAAAACCTGAAGGTTTTTTCTCCATTTGAAATATATTTAGTTTATTTAATATAATAATTAAACAATATCTTTTCATCAAAATACAAAACCAACACTTTCTGCCCTGTAGCGGGTAAATATTAAGTTAAAAATATGCCTCTTTTGCTGGGATATACTACATTTTCTGGGCATTCCGAAAACATGCACAACTGGAAATTGACGATTTTTTATTTATGATGTTCTTGAAAGGAGTGAGCGATATACCAATATGAAATCATTAAATTACATCTTATCATAACAATTTTACAAGCTGGAATTCTTGATTACTTAAAATCATTTATAATGGGAATGTAACGTTTTGGTGAGGACCTCCACAAACGTGTTCGGCTCGTATCTTGACATTATAAGAACATACTATTTTAAAATATTTACGTTTTTATAAAATATTGTTTTAATGACTCAAAAGTCCCAGATAATCCGCTTCCCGGTGAACCCGACCCCGTAAAATCGGGAGTGTATGTGTGTCGAAAAAATATATTGGTGATTAAATTATATACCAAGCAATCTTATATTAATCGCTTTATAGGTATAAATACTGTAGGTACGGTTCACTTATGGTGGTAGTACCCTCATATATTCATACAGAGCACAGGTGTGTGAGAGATCTCACATGTTACAGTTTACGTTTTGAAAAAACGAGTTCAGTGTTTTATAACGAATTACAACGGAGGATGTAAACTAGGTTTAACTTGCGCCATTTATTCTCTGAACAAGGGAGAGAATTTGCAATTAATCATCGTTTACAATATGCCTGCATGGAAACGTGACACATTCAAAGTTTTGCTTTATTGAAAAATGGTCTTTAATGTGTCTCGTATTCGATTTTATTCACATCGCTGTTAAAGTCATAAAATTTAAATAAAAACACCCTATTAATATGAAATATGATATAATTTTGGTCACTTTAAACTGTCTCTTTCTGTAATCTTTCAAAATTTGTAATGCGTGCCTAATGGCACGCATTGGCTCAGTAAGCTTAAATGGAAAAGAAAGAAAATATAAAACACACCTTTCTGATATGTTTGATTTTATAGTGCTTGTGAAGCAAAGAAAATATTTAAATTCTATGAAAAAGTAATGTTATCTTAAACACTGAAAACGCTAAGTGATAGCAGCTGTCAAGAAGCACACTGTCCAACACAAGCAATATTTAGTTTCACTCATGATGCTCCTAACCTATATATTTATCATTTTTGTTATTATCATAATATTTTTACTTAAATTCATCAAATTTAAAAGCATTTAGTGACAAGAATTATATAGAATCATATTTTTTAACCTTGCTTTATTAAGTATATAACATTATGTAATTTTATCTAGCCTCCTACCAGTCTAATTGTGTCAGTAACGATGAAACCCGGTCACTTGTGTTATAAAATAAACGTGAAAAAAAATAGTTGTTATTTCATTTTATATAATGCAGTCCCACCAAGAGATGCCAGTACAAAACCTGAAAAAATATGTAATATCATTTTATAATATTATATACGTAACACACGTAATATTACATTACCACAAAGTGACTCACGATTGAAAAAATCTAATTATTAAGTTTTTCTGATTCAAATGAATATTCCTCCTTTTAAAGTATTTTAATCGAAGTCCACCTCATTATAGGTCTTCAAGTCAAATGTCAGAATATAAATGTGGCAGGAACCGAGGTCTCTCTGTGAAGCAATTTATTGTAAGCTCGATTCTTGTGACATCTGCGGCCGATAATAATCTCTGGCAACATCATTACCGCCCGTCATACCCAAAATGCATAAAGTAAATACGGTAACAAGCGGAAACCCTATTGGAAATATTTTGCCTGGCGATACGGAACGAATGCTTCACAAATGCCATCGAGAGAGTCAGAGGGTTCTACAGGATTACTGACTTCCACTGGAGTTCGATACAATTATAATAGTGTACCGTCAAAGCTTGTGAAAAATTCACCAAATGCGAAAGCATAGTTTGAAAATATGTATTACATTAAAAAATTTAAGTATTTGTAAAAAATACATATTTATTGCGACATTTGAAGACTTTGCAGAGTTGAACAAAAATTGCATATAATGTTACAAATTAAATACATTTGGGATACCTTTCCATTTTTAATATTGAACATATATTGTTGAACAAATTATTATTTTATTGTTGAATAAATATTGCATATAATGTTACAAATTTAATACATTTGGGATACCTTTCCATTTTTAATATTGAACAAATATTGTTGAACAAATTATTATTTTATTGTTGAATAAATATTGTATATAATGTTACAAATTAAATACATTTGGGATACCTTTCCATTTTTAATATTGAATAAATATTGTTGAACAAATTATTATTTTATTGTTGAACAAATATTGCATATAATATTACAAATTAAATACATTTAGGATTCCTTTCCATTTTTAATTAACTTTTTACTTGGTAAATACCACTTTTTCTTGGAATTTATTGTGACAAGTATTTCGATGCATTCCGCGTCATTTTCAAATACGGGGTTTTAAGAATTTGCAGTGCTTACTAAGTAAAACTTAAATTGAAAATTGAAATATTTTTATTAAAAAATGGATTTTATACTTCAAGGTCTACATAAAAAAATCTAGGGAAAATTGGTAACTTTTATACGTAATGCATACATGATGTTTTTTATTTATTTTTAACAATTTTTGGTGGTAGCCTAATAAATTTAAATAAATATGGTAAAATTGAAAAGAGCTTAAAGCTCTATAAATTCTTTAACTTTCATATTTCCATCTTAATAACTTTTTAATCTCTTTAAGACATCAGTTTAAAGTCGATACTTTAAAGCGATGTTTTAACAGAGATTTAGAAGTTATTTAGGTGGAAATATGTAAGTTTGGAAATTCACAGAGCTTAAAATACTGTAAATTTTACTTTACTAATTTTAATACATTAAGCTGACACGATCACTTGTGAAAAACAAACCAAAGTATGTAGTGTACATATATTGTATAAAGTACAATACTTACCAATTTTTTTCTTCAATTTTTGATGTAGCAGCTTTGAACCAATGTGCTTTCAAAAATAAATAACATTATTACGTCGCCGTTTCCTTTTTGCCATAACTGGAGTAGCTTCGTTCGATGCAAAAGGAAAACACAAAATAAAATAAAAATAAAAAACCTTTCTGCTTCCATTGCAGCTGTCACATGTGCCATTACCTTCATCGGCTTTACTTGTTACTTACTGCGTTTGCACAGAGCTCAGCAAATGAACAGTGGTGTTTATATGAAATGTGCAATATACGGAGTTACATTATTTTCTTCCTGGCTTTTTAGCTTCTAGCTTAACTAGAGTACAATGTACCTGCACTATACCATGTTGCACTATTCTTGTATGATCTAAATTAAATTTTTTCGTAACTAGTATTACTAAGAGAATTACAAAATAAACATTTGTAGATTAATTGGTGCGTACTTTCATGCAACTGTTCATGTTTGATATTAATTAACTAAATTTTGTTAAATTAAGTAGTATTATTATTATTTTTATTATTAATTAAGTAATATTACCTCAAGTATTTCAAAATAAAAGTTGGGATATTGATAGGGTGGATAATTTCATGCAACTACAAACTAATCTTGTATGATATTTTAACTTTGTTTTGTTTTTAATATTTCTTCCAGTATTTCATAAAAAAGGATATCAATTGGTGAGTCCTTTCAAGCAAATACAACTTTTCTTGTATGGTCTTATTAACTTCATATTGTTAATAATATTACTACGAGTATTTCAAAATCAAAATTAGACTATTTTATGAATTGGCGCGTACGTGCATGCAACTACGACTTTTGTTTTATGATCTCATTAACTTTATTTTGTAACTGTTTGAGATAAAAATTACGATATAAATTAGTGCGTACTTTCATGCAACTTTGAACAGCTTTTCTTGTATGATATTAATCAACTTTTTTAGTAACCAATATATTCAAGTGCATTTCTAATTTCTTTATTATTTACATAATATTACAATATGTATACCGTAATCATACTAAACATTTATACTTTATTTATTGTTTCGGCATTAACTTTGTGGTAAGACATGTTACAATGATTAAAGAAAACACTTGTTTTTTACCACTTGAGTTTTATTATAGACTACATGTTTTAGAAGTTAAACTTCCATCATTCAGGTCTGTATAATAACATTATACAGACCTGTATAATGAGTTATTATACAGACCTGAATGATGGAAGTTTAACTTCTGAAACACGAAGTCTATAATAAAACTCAAGTGGTAAAAAACAAGTGTTTTCTTTAATCATTCAAATATTATACTGTATGATAAAATATAAAATAAGTATTTTTTCACAAATACTTTTATCAGCTTTGTGGAATTGTGTTTCAGTTCAATATTATTCATTTTTATACCATTATAATGTAATTCTAAAGATTATCGCAAGCGAAAAGTATTGTTGTTCATTTTACATTACTCATTCTCAAATTACACCATTTCCAAATTGACGATCAATCAAGCTAGCATTTTCCCTGAATGATTCATACATATGAATATTTGAAGAATTATTATATTATTATCAAAAGTATTTCCCGTATTTTGCACATCTTCCTTACCTCACATATTCGCTGTACTTTATTTGTGGGCCGTATCAACATCGATCCATCTTCAGTTTCAATATTTTGCAGCTGCTACCACTTTGCGGCGCTAATGGATTGAATATCTGATGACGTACTCTTACTTTGTTATGCATTAAATGAGTGTAACAATTTATTCATGCATATCGCACCCCTTCATATGTATACTGAAGAAATATCATTTTATTACTATTTACTGAACGTAATAGGCAAATGAAAGTATATTAATACTATTTTTTGTAATCTCATCAAAGATGAAGAAGAATATGGAAGTCTGGGCATTTATGGGGCTGACGACCGTCATAGGCTGGTTTAAGTGATCACTTCACACACGTATAACATTCACCAATTCTACCCATTATTGACAACCACACTACTCAAATTCTTGGAAGTTCTGTATATATAAACCAATTTAGAAACCTTGTTCTTGAATCACCAGAATTTCACTAGAGACATCTATTGGTGAGATGTATTTGGACACACTCAAAATGTTGTATATTAATACAATGGAAAAATTCTCGCTTCTTGGTGAGTTCAATTTCCAGATGGGGTCAAAACAAATATAAGGATTTTTTTTACTATTACTTATAAAAAATTACCCTGGACTTATGATTGACCTGGATTTATGTTAAACGATAAAGATATATGATGTGGTGCCCTATGCACCATTAGGTGCGGAAAAAGGTTTAACCTTTTAAACGCGATAAGCAGAAAATTAAAGTTGATTTGAAAAATGCAATTTAAATAAAAAATAATGTATTCATTAAAATTTCTTTTATTTCCCTTTATTTATTTACTTAAGTCCATGGTTTTTACAAGGCATGGACTATAGTCGATTTACAGGTCCAAAGAAGAAAAAAATTCGGGCAACTTTAGTCGAATTACGCGTACAAAGGTTTAAACTTTAAAGAGATTAATTCTCGTTAGATTATTCACCGATTGGTTTGACATCTTAACATCTCGTTTCATTCAACATCACAACGTGTGAGAATATATATTTTTAACGAAATGGCAACGCCATCTTTTGAACTTAATAGCAACACATGCAATATTAAGCATTGCTCATAGCAGAGAACGTCCTTATTACAGATGCTTAAATATTGCCTACTTACAAGCATTGATAAATTAAAGGTTTTAAAAAAAAAAATTTTTGAAGAAAAGTATCCATTTTTTTTCGTTTAATCAGTCTGAGTCACAGCTTCGCGTGGTAAGGTATAGCTAGTATTTAAATAAAATAATTTTGTTTTATTGGTATACACGATCATTACAATCAAATACTATTTTAAAGTTGCATAAAAAAAGTATTATTTGTGTGCATTTTCTAGAATTTACGGAACCAAAAAGCGATTCATTTACTGGAGAACTATAATTTTGTACCTTATATCCTCTTAAAAAGAGTAATTGCTTACTTGTATCATACATTTTCAGGACTCGGAAATTAATTTATGAAAGAAATTTATAGGTAATAAAGCACGACTTTCTGTACGACATCAAGTCAGCTATGTTATTCTTTCGCGACGTTAATAATACTTGGATAAGTATTAAGTAATCCGAACACGAAAATATTTATGTAATTCCATCATGTAAGAACGTACGGATATCTACGTGATGTGTCTACGTCGCCATAACGTTATAGGACAGAAGATTATGTTTTCATTTTGGTTGATGACAGCACTAACTGTCAGTCGGCACACCAAACCGGGATTACAGTTGCCGCTTATAATTGCCCCGCGGGAGACGCACTGAAATGCTAACGTTAAACTTATTTTCCCGGATAGCAATATAATGCTAGCTGGGAATATCGCTGCTTAAATGCCAAAGGGCCACAAAGCTAAAACAAAATTGAACTCTTATTATTTGACATTATTTTTATATTATTCTTTACATCTCACCAATAGATGTCTCTAGTGAAATTCAAGTGTTTAAAGAACAAGGTTTCTAAATTGGTTCAAATATATAGAACTTCCAAGAATTTGAATAGTGTGGTAGTCGATAATGGGTAGAATTGGTGAATATTACACGTGTGTAAATTGATCACTTAAACCAGCCTATGACGGTCGTCAGCCTCGTAAATGCACAGACTTCCATATTTTTCTTTATCTTTGATGAGATGTCAAATAATAATATTAAAATAACTCCTGTAATTGGAGATAATCCAGATTTTAAGAACAAGTAATTAGACACACCATTTATTCCAAAAATGTTACCTAAATCGTCAACATTTTCATATTTGAAAGACACCCATGATTCTAACGTTAGAAATGAAAATTTAACTTATTTTCTCGGATAATAATATAATGCCAGCTGGGAATATCACTGGTTAAATGCTACATTGCAAAAAAAAACTATTTTTCCAAAAATGTTATCTAAATCGTCTAAATCGGACAAGTCTAGCGTTAAAAATGGACATTTCTCACGAATCATGGGTGTCTTTTTCGAATATGAAAATGTTGACTATTTATATACTACCTAACTAACTAACTAACTAACCATCACGCCGCTTCCCCGCAGGGGTAGGCAGAGAGAATAGAACGCCACACCACTCTGTCTTTGCAAACATTCTTCGCCTCTTCCACGTTCATGCATCTCCTCATACATACTCGCCGATTGTTACGACTTCTAACCTGACCACTTTCAAGTATTTGGCATACCTGATCGTGCCATGTTTTATATACCGTTTTTAGAATAAAGAGCTTATTTTTTTATTGTAGCCTTTTGGCATTAACCAGCGATATGTATGCGATCAATTAAATGGAATGTGTTTTTTACATCAAATATGTGTCCGGCGTAGCTTCTGTCAGAAATAACAACTAAAATTGAATGTTAATTGAACATTTTTAATAAATATTTACGCATTGGAATAAACTGACGTATCAAGTCCTGGGGGCTTATCATAAATACAAACTTAATAACTCGGAAAATCAGTTAAATTTCCACCATATCACAATTATGTGATATATTTGTAAATATCAAAATATTATTAACAAAACGTCACTTATAGGTATAAGACCATCTTTTCAGTTAGTTAATGTAAATAAGACTTTTTAAATCTTAATTTGATATGAAACATGTATAAGGGATTCTGAGCATCCCAGGGCTTGTAGAGTGAATAATCCAGTGTCTGATATCATAAATAATATTCATATTGTTAAATATGATAAGTTTCGAAAACTACAGATGTTTTCGTTATATTAAATCGATAACATTGCGCTAGTTGAATGCATCCCATTACCGGATTTTTATGTATGATATTTATTTATGTATTTAAAAATATATAGTAGTTTTCCGAGATAATCATCATTTATTTATCACAGTTTATCGTCACGCAATATGAATGTGATAATGTGGTCTTCTATATGAAATACATAAACTGTGATAAAAATATAAAAATATTTAATCATAATATTTCAGGCTTCCCCTTGGTAGGTAATAGAGAGGGCTTCTATGGAGTTTAAGTGGCCCTAGAAGGCATAAGATAGAACTGGGAAGCCATCAATATATTTTTAATTCCTTCACTTTCTTTACGAAGAGGGGACACTTTTGTTAATTTTTATCTCACAGTTTACAAAAAATTTAAAACTTTCCACCAAAGTGCCACCACTGAATGTACCATTCTGGAAGCTTTAGCTTATAAAAGAGGTAAACTTTATTTTTATAATGAGGTTCTTTCAAAAAATATTTCATAATTTATTCATCACTTTGAATCGGTTAGAGGTATTTGAAATGTGGATGCATCGTAGATTGCTACTGGTTCCTTGGACCGATATGGTCAGCAACGCAAATGTACTCAGAGAAAGAGAAGGAAGACGAAGGTAAGACGAAGGTAGAAGGTCGATGAGGTGCCTCCTGGCTCCAGAATATATGAGATTCAACAGAGGTTAGAATAGTTTAAGGGCTGCTTAGAGCCGACCAAGACTGGGTGACATATTCTAACGTGAAGGCAACTAGGCGGACCTGACATGAAGAAGAAAAATTTGCGGCAGTATTTTTATATTGAAGTAAATTAGTATTTATTTTGAAACACTAATTTACTCGAGGCATCACCGCCATTGATGTAATACCAGCATCACTAAATAGCTGGCAATTTCGCACTGATTTAAACTAAGGTAACAAAGTCTGCTTTACAAATTCTCGCTGTGTAATAGATATTCGTGCTAGCGTAGTGTGCGGTCACTCTCCATCCCGGGGTTGAATGAGGGTGTTCCGTGTTCCACATCCAGGAAACAATGTGTGAAAGCTCACGTTGTGACGTCAGTGCCCCACTCCGCCGACGTGACGTCATGTGACCAAAACAATCTCCACCAACAGATCAAGTAACCGAGTACTAATTAATGTTTAAAAAAATCAACAGTTAAAATAGCAAAATAAAATGTTTGTAGAGTTTCACTTGGCCACAGAATTTCACTTGGCCATAGAATTTCACTTAAGCAAGTTTTTACAACCAATACGAGCATGCATTATGGTTCATTAGCTTTTTAATGTGAGTAAAAATTAGGAGTGTCTCAACAGTAGCAAAAAAAATTATACGATGGTAATATGGAGGTCTGGGCATTCACAAGGCTTACGACTGGTTATTGGCAGGCTCAATAGGTCAATTTAAATACTTTGCAACGTTCACCTTTGTGGCCAAAATTGAAAAACCATCATGCCACAATTTTAGAATGTTGTATATATACATACGTTCTGGTGTGGAGACCGAGGAACCAGAGGCCTCAAGCACGTCCACCGATGAGATGGGAGGACGACATCAGGAAGATTGCAGGATCGGGAGGAGTGGAGGCGAAAGGGGGAGGCCTTTGTCCAGCAGTGGACTTCAACGGGCTGATATATGATATGATATGTATATATACATATGTATATTTTGAGATGTCAAAAAAAACATATGAAAAATAAATCCTATAATTTGAGATAATCCAGATTTGTGAACAAGTATTTGGACACACTCAAAATATTGTGCGGGTTAATTTGATAATACCTTTCCACTTTGCAGGAAAAACTTCTCTGCCAAAAACCCTTAGCTCGTAGAAAGTTTCGCAAACATCAACTTAATTTGCTTTACTTTTTTGTTTCACCCACTCAGATTTTGAAAAAATTGTATGAGAAGACTTATATTTTATTCCAAAGGTAAGACTATTAGAATAAACCATCCGACAAATTTCACTTAGATAAAAAATAACATTTTTAGCGTTGGATAATCGGAAGATGGAGGAAGAGCGAGCGAATTATGATAGCACTTAAGAGATGTTAGCTCAAATCCCAATAGCTTTTATAAAATTCTTTATTATTAATCGTCACCCTCTATTTTTCAAAAATACTTTGTTATTTATTTTGTCTTATTTTATCCAGCACGCTTGAGGATTATAGATATTTCACGATTTTCTGATGTTATTTAAATATAATGTTATTTCAGACTCTGTTTCCTTATATCATGTAATGTATGTAAATGATATTATAGTTAAAAAAATCAATAATATTATAGTAAAAAAAACACCTATATAATTTGCCAGCCAAGTGCCCTTACACAATTATTACTTAAAGATGTTTTCTTATTGAAAATTATTTTTATAACTCATATTTCAAAACGCATATTTTATACAAAAAGTTAGGGGCCCAAAGAGGCCCTTTGTAACCCTTGATTTTTTTTCAGAGCAGTTAAACCTTCATAACATTTGTAAATCGCAGGGAAATGGATTCCGAATATACTGAATTATTTAACGTGATAAAAACCACCCTTCATCCCCATGATCCCGTCACTCGAGAACTGTCAATCTTCATCCCTCTAGCTTTTGCATCGATCCCGTGGAATTTACATGCCGGCTTCAACGCCCGGTGGATCAGTGGGCTGAACGTACGAAATACAAATCAGGGATATTGTTTCCGCCAGTCTGGGTGCAGTTTGCAACTCGGCAATCAGTGCATCGGGGAATACTCTTGTTGAATGTTTACGGCATCCTTTAAATTCAAAGTTTAACTGCAATTCAATCTGCATTTTAGTACATAGACCAGATCCTTTGATTAAATAGTGCAATACAACAATATCTTTTTAATAAAAAATTCCGAAAGAGTTAAAAGATTTTTTTTACATTAACGTTCGTTTTTAAATTTTGAAAAATTTATATTATTAAGCTTGTAAATGCAGGTTTTTTTCTTTCCGAACTTATTTTTCCAAGAATTTGACGATGGAAACCTTGGGAGAACAAAAGAGGGTCGGAGAACCAAAATTAGATGGTCCGACGATATAGTCGCTGTGGGGGTAAAAACTGGCTCCAAGCAGCAATTAACCGGAGGAAATGGAAAAAAGGGGATGAGGCCCATATCCAGCAGTGGAGGTCAGAAAGCTCATAAAGAAGAAGAAGAAGAAGGGTATAATTTTTTTTATAACCCTTTAAATCTGTTTTAAATATTTACTGCTTTGTTTTTTCTTAATTTGAATGTAAAGTTATGCTTAAATGATATTTGTTGCACATTTTATAAACTTTATTAAATAAAACTGAAACTTTGTTTTTAATCACTATTGTAAGAATAGATATCGCTCACTCCTTTCAAGAACGTCATAAATCAAAAATCGTCAATTTTCAGTTGTGCATGTTTTCGGAATGCCCCAAAAATGTACTATATCCCAGCAAAAGAGGCATATTTTTAACTTAATATTTACCCGCTACAGGGCAGAAAGTGTTGTTTTTGCATTTTGAGGAAAAGGTGGTTTAATTTTTTTTTTTTAAATAAACTTAATATTTTTCAAATGGAGAAAAAACCTTAAGGTTATACCTAAAAAGATCTGTAGCACAGTAAAAAATTCAAAAAGTGGCTTGATATTTATTTTTAATACATTGTATTGTACTTTTAAACTTTAAAAACGTTCTCCTGAAAAATCAAGTTTTTTGATTTATGACGTTCTTGAAAGGAGTGAGCGATATGTTCTTTTCTCCACCCTTGAAGATGACAAGGTACTTGTAAAAACCGATTGGAAAAAAGTACCAAAATTAAAGTGGATATGTTTTTTTTAACGGGACCCGAACTCACAAGCTTTTTCGAGCACGTGATCCAGATTGATATAGGCATTGCCGCTCGTCCCTTTTTCGTTATTTATATTTTATCTGTATTTCATTTACCATACATAAATAAGTTCATTTACCTTGATTCTCTTTACATACGTCACCTGGAAGAGTGAAACGCAGTGTCTTATGCGCCATTCGATAAGGATTGTTACTATAACAAAATAAATAATTGTACATTTATAAGATAAACGCTTCAATAGGCACTATTTTGATTAGATTATAATAAAATATAAAATAATCAAAAGATTTTCAGTATGTCCAAATACTTGTTAACATATCTGGATTATCTCCAATATATACGTTATATTTACATGAAATAATGTTTAAAAAAAATATTACAATGATAAACCGTAAAAAAATGTTATCTCAGAGTTTCATTTAAAAACGGCATTGATGTTTTTGCTATATTATGCCCTTGACCAAAATTATTCATGGTTCGAATAAGCGGATTTATCGAAACTTTTTTATGTATTCTTTTGATTCATGGGTTATCGTGTATCCCATTTTTTCTTTAGAGATTTATGAAGATCTATTACCTTATTCACAAAAAAAACCTCATCAATATTTCACAAACGTCCTCAGACATCTATTCCATAATGCCAGCCTGCTTTGGATAACAATAACGGTTTGCAAAAAAATATATATCGTCCCGTCCGGAAAGATCCCTTGATTCCCAAATTCAAGTAGCATTACTTACAATTCACCCTATCACTAAGAAATAGCTTCTTTGTTTCTCTGCAAAGTTTTGTGATTGATGAAGCTAGGGTCTTGATTCCCCAAAATGTCCCGGGTCCAAGTTTAAAAGAATTCCGGCGCTCCTTTGTTTGGAATCTCGGATCGGCAGTGTATATACTGTATATGCTTTCAATTTAATCGCAAATTGCCTACAATGAATACAATGCGTACCAACTTAACTGCCTTTAGTCTGGCGATCCTCCAAATTCAATAAGATACGTCTTCAGTGCCAATAATATAGTTTACTGCGCGAATATTGCTACCTTTCAGAATGTTTCGTTAAACATTTTGTCAATAATACGATTTCTAATAATAGTAAATTGAAAAATGATGAAATAAGTACTTTTTTGAAATTTCAATCTATCGTTTCATCAATAATCGTTTTACGTCGAAATGAAACTATGTATTTTACAAAGAAAAGTTTTTATTAAATGTTTGTGCCTTACAAATTTTGATGTATAACATATCGCTCACTCCTTTCAAGAACGTCATAAATCAAAAATCGACAATTTTGAGTTGTGCATGTTTTCGGAATGCTCAGAAAATGTACTATATCCCTGCAAAAGCGGCATATTTTTAACTTAATATTTACCGGCTACAGGCCAGAAAGTGTTGTTTTTGCATTTTGAAGAAAAGGTATTGTTTAATTATTTTTTAAAATTTATTAAATATTTTTGAAATGGAGAAAAAACCTTCAGGTTTTACCTAAAAAGATCTGTTTCACAGAAAAAAGTTCAATAAGTGGCTTGATATTTATTTTTAATACATTGCATTATATTTTTAAACTTTAAAAACGTTCTCCTGAAAAATGAAGTTTTTTGATTTATGACGTTCTTGAAAGGAGTGAGCGATATGTCAATTATATTAGTAACAAAATGTGCGTTAGAAGTGAAATTTTTTAGGTCCTAGAGAAAAGATGAAGAAAGATCCGAAAATTGTGTAATGTAGTTGTCAGTCATGTGTAGAATGGTGAATGTTACACATATTCAATGAGATCACTTATCTCAGCCTATGGACGGGCCGTTAGCCCTGTTTATACTCAAACTTCCATATTCCTCTCATCTATGAAGGTTGAGATATCAATTTAAACAATTCCTCAGTGAGAAAACACAGGACACTTTTAAAATAAAGTAAAAAATATTGTGCCAAAAAAACATAAAATTTTATAACTAAATATATGAAATAAATGACGAACGAAAACATTTAAATAATTCCATTTTTTTTTGCTGAGAAATCAATTTAAATAATTCCTCAGTAGGCAAATACAGGACACTTAAAAAATAAATTGAAAAATGTTGTACTCTAAAAAACTTAAAATTTTATATCTAATTGTATGAAATAAATGCAGAACGAAAATATTTAAATATTCCATTTTTTATTGAAATATTAAATTTCATATTTTATTTCGACTTAAAAATCTCTGTCAGTTACATAATGACATAAGCAGTAAATTTTCGACCTTTTTCAAAGTAAGTACATGCTTGTGAATTTCTATCTCGACCAGACACGGCCAATACTGGTATAACACATTCCATAAACTCACGTTATGAGTCCATTCCCTTCTCTACTTCATCTCCCTCCAGCATCCAGAATGTAACCACAGCATGGACGCATTCTGGGACAGGATTGAAACACAGCCACGATCATATCTAGGGATTTTAGGGCCGAGGTACTGTTTCGCTTAAATGCGAAATAAAGAATAAAACTTTGTAAATTTGATATCAGCTACGACGAATGAAACTGGCTATATTTTTTAACTGGTGTCTTTATTATTATAACTTTGTCAACTCTGTTAAAATACTTCAAGAATAAAATTACCATCTCAAGATATGTATTTAATGAACAGTGAATAAATGAATTGTTTCATTTATTAATTCGGGATTAACTTTGTGGAAAGACATGTTGTTTTTAAGAAATGATCACTTGTATAATACCACTTATTGAGTTTTTTTTTCATTACACACGACCAGTTTCAAAAACTTAAGTTGTTTTCATCAACCGGTAATACAAAAAATAGTTTTTAATGTTACGTTAAGAAAAATTGCAATAATTGATGGTTTCATTCGAATATTATAAATGAATGTACCTATGCATTTCATTTCCACACAAATTATTAAACTCTTCTTCCCTTATTTTTTTTCTTAGTGTTTGATAATGTCCTAAGAAGACGAAACGCGTTACGTATTAAGAAATACATAAATATATATAGAATTAAATCTAACAAAAACCTTGTTTTATTTTGGATATATTACCCAAAAATTTAAGGATTATGCTATAAATACATAATAATAGAAAATGAAAAGTGTAAACGCCTCATTCATTGATATTTTTTTGTTATCCCAAGAAAGGAATGGTTGGCAAGCCCTGTGCCAGGGTAGATGTTATCTCGGTCAGTGGACGAACTGCGGGCCGAATGGTATTAGAAAACCCAACCCTCCGGTAGATGTCAATCTACGCGTTCAGACTTTTATTCAATTTCAGAACAAATTGTGCTTTTCCCGACTATGGTCATTCACTACAACCCTGAATTTTATCTGGAATATGATATTGCATAAGAAAACTTTCCATATATAAGTACGTATATTTTATAGGTAATTCTGTGATCAAACTCGAG
This sequence comes from Brachycentrus maculatus, assembly GCF_059751285.1. NCBI lineage: Eukaryota > Metazoa > Arthropoda > Insecta > Trichoptera > Brachycentridae > Brachycentrus > Brachycentrus maculatus. Next base: position 54,092 of record NW_028280827.1, on the reverse strand, counting down.
ACAAACGAATTTAGAGCATTGTTTACACAGTCAAAGACTGATTTTGGTAAGTATTTAATGAATTTTATTCAATAGCAATGGTACAATTTTAAATGATTATATTGGTAACATTGTTTATTATTTTTTGAAGTTTCTTATGTCATTTGTGTTCAGTAGGTTATGGCACTTAATCATGGAAAGAAACACGCTTGAAAAACGATCACAAATTATTAAACTTTGTTATCAATTTACAACATTTTGAGTGTGTCCAAATACTTTGTAAATAAATTATCTGGTCAAATTATAAGCTTAAATAATAAAAATGAAAATAATGTTTTCTGGCGTTTCTCGTGTGTGTGATTATAATCCAGGATTCGGACCTCGGAATGAAAGAGTTTCTGCTCAATAAAAAGCTTCTTTTCATCTCACCAATTGATGTCTCTAGTGAAGTTCTAGTGATTCAAGAACAATGTTTCAAAATTGGTTCATACATATAGAACTTCCAGGAATTTGAGTAGTGTGGTTGTCAATAATGGGTGGAATTGGTGAATGTTACACGTGTATAAATTGGTCACTTAATCCAGCCTTTGACGGTCGTCAGCCCCGTAAATGCCCAGACTTCCATATTCTTCTTCATCTATGATGAGATGTCAAAAAATAATGTTTTATCAGTGCTTAATTTTTCAAATGTAAGAAATTTAAGAAAAATTCATGAACGACATAATTCGGTTAATCGACTCACTGTTGAAATCTTGTGATTCAACACATAATAATTTTTCTCTCTAGGGCTATGTTTAGTCACAAATACATGCTAACAATTCAACAAAATTTGAGAAATTAAAGGAAAACATTGAACGTACTATTGCTGAAATACAACTAAATTTATGTGGAAAATTGGGTCGATGCGTGTGTCCAGAGAAGTTGTGGTGCTCACATGAATGCTGTTATTTTTCATACATAATGGCATAACCTAACCTTTGAAATAAAACAAAAAATGTGTCTCACTAAATAATTCGAAGAAAAAATAAGTCGAAGTAATAATCGTATTACTTTAATAAAGATGACAAAAAATGTTAAGGTATCGAATTGTTTGAATAAATATCAAGTTATCGAGTAAATTGTTATTTTAGGGGGATTTCAATTCCGGTTAGAGTGAGTTAAATGTTTTTTTTTGTTTTGTCGTCATGTATGTACTACAATGTATTATAATTCCATATAATTTTTTGACATCTCAACAAATATGAAGAAAAATTTAAAAGTCTGGGCATTTACGGGGCTTGCGACGTCATAGGCTGGTTTCATATAATTTTTAATTCCATATAATTTTTTGACATCTCAACAAATATGAAGAAAAATTTAAAAGTCTGGGCATTTACGGGGCTTGCGACGTCATAGGCTGGTTTTAGTGATCATTTTACAATTCATTTACCATTCGTAGCATTCACAAATTCTACCCATGATTAATAACCACACCAAGTTCTATAAATATATGATCCAATTTTAAAACATTGTATAAGAATCACAAGAATTATCACGAAAGACAGAATATTGGTGAGATTAAGAAGCTTTTTTATTGAGTAGAAACTCTTATATTTGAATGCGAGGTCCGAATCCTGGATTATAATCACATACATGAGAAACTCCAGATAATATTATTTTCATAATATTACTTTGTTTTAAAATCACTATAAATATTTTATTATTACTTAGTACTAACTAGTATTAATCAGTACTAACAAAGTATTAATTAGTCTTGATAAAAAAGTGGTTACCTTCGAAACTGGTGGACATCATTATTAAGTTATAATAAAATATTTTTACTGATTTTAAAACAAAGTTACATTTTAATTATAAAATGGAAATTCACAAAGTTAGTGCTTCAAATATAAATTATTATATCCTTTTTAATTTTTTTATTTTAGTACAATTACAATTTGACCAGATAATTAGCAACATTTTGAGTGTGTCCAATTTAGACACACTCAAAATGTGGTCAATAATTCCATCATTCAAACAAATGTAACCAATTGTTTTTTTTGTAGATGGAACCTTATTTCCGACTGAAAGTACATATTTGAATTCCAAACACACGCGGAGGAATGTCATCCGTTTCATATCCTGTAATAGATAGTGGGCGAAGGTCCTGTTCCCTCGGGCAGGACCAATAAAACCATGGGAAAGGGTCCGGGCCGGTTTTATGGCCTCCTATTCGGGTGCCACTGATATCTCACTCTTCTGCTATCAGATTTGTTTATGGTTTGCATTATATTGTCTTTGATTTGATTTTTTTTTTACATTGATGCAAGAAATGTGGAGCTCCTCTCTAAAACGTTACATTTCCATTAAAAATTATTTTAAGTAATCGAGAATTCTGGCTTGTAAAATTGTTACGTTTTGGTGCGATTTAATGATTTCATTTTGGTTTTACACAGGATTGGTTACGTTTTGTTGCAACTTTAATTTTTTAACAGATTTTCATTTAATGAATTTTTTGTGCAATATTGGAAATGTAACTTTTTGTTTTTTTTTTGACCCCCACGAATGATATACTTTCTTTACTCATTTGATTCACGTGTCCAAACCATCTCAATACACCTTTCTTAATTTTATCGATAATGCTTATCTGAGCCTTGCATTCTTACCTTATATTCAAACATCTATCATACAACGTTTAATCGCATATAAGTCTAAGAATATATGTCGTGTATTCAAATGCAACATTCTGTCAAAATTTTAAAGTAATCGGTGAATAACTTAAGATTTTAAACAAACAAACATTTACATTTATATATAGTTAAATGAGGCGTATTCGAATACTTTAGATTAAGAATAAACGAATTTTAACAGTTTTATTTACCGTATATAGTACTGGACATTGTTCGATGTCACTTTTTCTCAAAAGCTTTAAATTCTTCAATGCAAGAAATTGTTTTGACGAATCCCTTTGACGTTTTCTTGAGTATTCCAGCTGTGTTCTTTGCATTCATGTTTATTTCCATAAATTAAATTTTACGTTTGCTAATTCCTATCCGTTTAATCAAAAGTTTTCATTAAATTTTAATGAAAGGGAAAAAAGGCACTCAGAAAGGCCTTTCATAACATTGTTCTTACAGTTTAAAATTACGATCGAGCGATACAGAAAATTAAATCATATTCTTCAACTCTTAAAAGGGGGATGAATTAGTGCCTGTCAATTGTTCTTTTGTCTCTGTTAAACACTGCGTCTTATTTAAACAATTGGAAGAAGTCCTATGTTATATACAAAACAAGCTAGGGGTTTGTTCACAAAGGAGATATTTATATATTGATACTACCATACGTATCAATATATGAATAGCTACGTATCTGTTGCGTATGTTTTCTACTTTTTAACTCATTTCACTTTTGTGAAATTTTGCAATTGGAATGTTACAATTACCTGGATTATTTGTTATTTATTATAGTCAATTATTTATGTTAATGTTCTGTTAAATTTCTAAATACATAAAAAATACGATAAATAAATTGTAAATTATTTCTATATATTCTTTTGGATAAGCGAAAAACCAAGGTAACAGATGTCGCTCAAAGAATTGCGGAAACTTAATTAATCGTGGAACTGGACAGGTCACGTGGTACGTATGTCTGAAGATGGACGAAAAAGGTGCTTGACTGGGTGCCTAGAACAGAATGCAGAAGCGTGGGTAGGCCCCAGACGAAATGGTCCGATGAAATTAGGAAAGCGGTTGGCCTGAACTGGAAAAGAGTCGCGTCCAACAAAGAACTGTTGAAGTCTAAAAGAGAGGCCTTTGATCAATACTAGACACAAAAAGAAGTCTGAAGTAAGAAAATAAGTATCTCTTTTTCATTCGTATTCCATTCATAGTTGTCATTTGGAGTTGTCGTAATCGCTACGCAATGCACAATAAAAAACAACATTTAGGAGTTTTAAATTATATTTTTTTAATAATATTTTTTAAATAATATTTTCATATGGTGTACGGAGTGTGTGGAAGTTTTCGGTAAGGGAAGGATAATTAATTATATTATGAGTATTTCAATGTCCGCCTCCGGAGTGTAATGGTCAGTACGCTCGGCTACCGTCCTGGAGGTCCCGGGTTTGATTCCCAGAAGGGGTTCTAATAAATAAAAGTGATTTTTTCACTTTAATATTAATTCAATTTTACCCTAGACTGGTACCTGAAGTGGAGGGCTGATCACCTTTACTTCGTGTGTTAACGATCAAGATAACGCTGCGTTTATATGATGCAGTGCCCTATGCACCATTGGGGTGCGGATAAGGATCCGAATGAAAAAATGAGTATTTCAATTTTTAGAATTTAGTACATAAACCCTGATGATGACAAGGTTCTTATAGAAACCGGTTGGATAAAGTGCACCAATAAAAAAGTGGTTAAAATAAAATTGTTTAACTTTACAAAGTGTATAAAATGTGCCACAAAGTATCTACGAAAAACATTTAAGAAATAAAATATCTCCTTTTCCCCTATTCAATCACAGTGAAGCGCCCTTGAGGTAGTATTTTACGAAAATGGGCTTTTACAAATTAGCCAAATTTATTATTATTATTCCAGATATGTAGTACATTTTATAAATGGATTATTTATAGAATGTCTTCATATGTTTGATGATATTTATTTTCGATATATTCAGCTATAAAGTAAACTTAATCTCAAATTGATTCTTTTTATATCGCACAAAACATCGCTGATATTTATAAAAAAACACCTGCGGTAGAAAAAAAACATCAATCCATCGAATGGATGAGAATTCCCAATCGTCATTGTCATCTCAAATTCTCATCCATCATTATTCACCGAGTTATTCCAGAAAGCCTATCAAGATAAAGGCGCGTTATACGTTTGTAGAGTTTTTTTTTTAAATTTGAAAGCTAAGAAGGAGACACGTTTTTTAATGAAATATTTTAGATGAGATGTCTTGGTACACGACTACAGCTTCAGTGAAAACGATCTCGTAAATTGTCAAATATTACTTTTTCTTTTATTTTATGTTTCTTTTAAGGAAAAGCTCGCACAGCCTCTACTTTTAAAAGCTTGTCTGCAAGTAGGATAGTACAGATCTATTCATTCTTAACCGCACCCAATGTTGTATAGGGCACTGCATCGTATTGACGCAGTTGAATCTTGATTGTTACTTACATGAAGGCAAGGTGATCCTGCGCTTCAAGGACCAGTTCAGGGTAATCTATGTTCTCAATCCTGTGGATTGGTCTGCAGCAACAAATGACATCTCTTTCGCCATTCCGGTATGTTATGCGAAACCATCTTCAGCTTCTCATACGTTGAACAGCTCATGTCCTTCAAGTGGCGAAGATATTCAAGGTAATATATTTTATATAAATATTAAAGTAAAATATAATAACTATGTAGTTTTTTCCGGATGAATTTTATTCAACCAGCGACCGGGTTTCGTCGTAACCGACATCATCCGACTGGACGATTAATTTATTCTATAAAATGCAGTCAAGAAATGTCAGTAAAAAAAATAAATCTAAATATCAATGTGTAAAATCAATAAAATCTATATTCACCTTACCCCTGGGAATCGAACCCGGGACTTTTAGTGCGGTAGCTAAACATGATATTCAATAAATCACGGAAGCGCACAAAATAATATTATTATTTTAATTCCTATATTATTTTTATGACGACAATATAAAGTTATAAAAACAAAAATGTATTCCCTTAAAAAAGCAAAAATGTTTACATTATTTGTTACACAAAATCCCTTTGTTATTATTTTCCGACTAACGACTGCTGCGAATATTGTTTGTTTTTTCTTTATTTTCACTATGCACAATGGAAACGCGAAATTTTACGATGTCCATATTGGGAAAAAAAGCCCTCCATTTAACCCTGGTATTCCAATATTTTGCACAAATGTTACCAGCACAATGATTTTAATATTAATGAAAAGTTTACTATTCAATTTAGCTTGCAAAATAGACACAGAAATGATTTCGATAAATTTTGCTATTGTTGTGATACATATTTTAAAATCAGATCAGAAGCCCTTTTAGTGAATTATTGGTCTGAATTGCCAATGAAATGTAGTTGTATTATAATATCAATTTTGTATTTGTTTGGAAATTATATAATGTAATATAAAATATTATAATGTATAAACCTTTGTAATTATTTTCATGTTAAGATAACCTCTTACCCGATCAGGCATTGCTGTGGCATAGTCTGGTTTAATGAAAAAGAAATGAAATATATTGCTTTATAAAATAAAACTACTTTGTTTTAACCACTTTTTATTAGTACCTGCGCTTTATCCAACCGGTTTCGACAAGAATCTTGTCATCATCAGGTTCTTGTCGAAACCGGTTGGATAAAGTGCACCAATAAAAAGTGGTTTAAACAAAGTTGTTTTATTTTATAAAGTTAATAAAATGTGCCACAAAATATCTGCGAAAAACATTCAAGAAATAATATAGATTGCATTTGTTTAAAGTCACGTTGCTTTTAAGCAAAGGAAATATTGATAATGTACAAATATAACAACAATGCAATCTAAAATATTGAAAATGCTATGTAATAGTAGTTGTCAAGAAGCACGTTGTCTTCTTTGAGATTTTTTTAGAATTGCGAATATTGCTATTAAAAAAAAGAGGTTTTCAAAAAGCGTGTACATATTTACCCGTCACAGGTTAAAATGACTATCATAGGTGTATTTAAAAAACTCGCGCGTATTCGAATGCAAAGTTGTGTCAAAGATTCAAAGGAGATTTGAGATTTTGAACAAACTGTGAAGTACATTTTTTATAAAGATAGTTACTTATCCCCAACATGCGCCTGTAGCACCACATCTCAAACGCCTCCAGCCCCCCCATTCTGCCGGTCCGATAGTCCACGTTTCGCTTCTGTATAACAAGTATGTTCCAGATTAGAATTTCAATTAGGGTTTTCTAAATTTGAAACTTATATTATTAGATTCTACGTGATTCTATGAGTTTTTTTAGAATTGATATAAAGTGCAACAGATGGCCCTGCCATTGCAGTAAAAAAAGTTTTCAAAAAGCAGGTACATATGTACCCGTCACAGGTTAAAATAGCTGTCATAGGTGTATTCAAAAAGCTCGCGCGTATTCAAATGCAATGTTGTGTCAATGTTTCAAAGGACATTTGAGATTTTGAACATACTGTCATTTAAATTTTTTATTATAGGAAGTGACTTATCCCCAACATGCTCCTGTAGCATCACATCTCAAACGCCTCCAGCCCCCTCGTTCTGACTGCCCGATAGTTTACGTTTCGCTTCTGTATAACAAGTATGCTCCAGATTAGAAATTTAATTAGGTTTTTCTAAATTTGAAACATAAATTATTAGTTTCTACGTGAGTTCAATTTATTAAGCAGGGAGAAAAACATCACAAAGACTGTTTTTTAAATGATAAATTATCACAAAATATTAGTAATGTTAGCACATCTTTCAGTGATATATGGTAGTAGGTTGCAAATTTTGTCAAAATTACTAGCTATAAAGATAATAGTTAACTATAAAGCTAACTAACTATAAAGCTATCTTCATATTATTTTTTGACGTCTCATCAAAGATGACGAAGAATATGGAAGTCTGGGCATTTACGGGGCTGACGACCGTCATAGGCTGGTTTAAGTGATCACTTTACACACGTGTAGCATTCATCAACTCTACCCATTATTGACGACCACACTACTCAAATTCTTGGAAGTTCTATATATATGAATAAATTTAGAAACCTTGTTCTTGAATCACTAGAACTTCACTACAGACATCTATTGGTGAGATGTAAATAAGCTTTTTACTAAGCAGAAACTCTTAAATTAGTATGTGAGGTCCAAATTCTGGATAACATTCACACATATGAGAATTCTTCTTCATCTTTGATGAGATGTCAAAAAATAATATGAAAATAACTCATGTAATTGGAGATAATCCAGATTTTGTGAACAAGTATTTAGATACACTCAAAATGTTGTAAATAAAGCTATCTAACTATAAAGCCATCTAGTAATCAAGCTTATACTCAAAGAAGTAAAAATATTAAAATCATTAATAATTACCTTTTTTTATTAGTTTCCTTCACGATAGAGATTTTTTTTTTCATTTCGCCTCTTGCGTAATGAATCAAAATTCCCGAAACGAAGTCGGAAAGCCATCAAGTGAAAATGGCCTCCCGAATTTCGAATAAAGTTTTCTAGCATCCTTAGTGAAACAACGGTACGTGATAAATGGAGAAAAAAAACTTTCGCGACTTATCAAACATATCTTATTACATTTTTTCTCCCTTTGGAAAACGAAACTCGTTTCCTGTTGCGTACACGTATAATTTTGACAGTGATAATCCGCCACATCACACATCCCGCGACACCACGTAATAACATGTGGTATCATATTGTCTTTTTCTCACCTGACCCATTTATACCCCGCAGTTATCTCGGGAGGCCACCCCCGAAGCCACCCCAACTCCTCTATATTTCTCACCCCCGTGACACAATTGACGTAAATAAACAAAAATCGATTTTTGGTTACTTTTCCCAGGAAGTCTCATCCGATTTCTTTCGTCTTATTTAGCCTTCTGTCCTCCACTACTGGATATAAGCTTCTTCCATATCCTTCATTTTTTCGGTATGTTACTGCTTGCAGCCAGTTTTTACCCACCACTGCGGCAATATCATCTGACCATCTTTTTTTAAGTCTTTCGACACCTCTTTTATTTACAACATTTTGAGTGTTTCCTAATACTTGTTCACAAATCTGGATTGTCTCCAATTCTAGGAGTTTTTTTCATATTATTTTTTGATATCTCATCAAAGATGAAGAAGAATATGGTGGTCTGGACATTTACGGGGCTGACGACAATCATAGGGTGGTTTAAGTGATGACTTTACACACGTGTAACATTCACCAATCCTACCCATTATTGACAACCACACTACTCAAATTCTTGGAAGTATGGAACCAGCTTATGATGGACGTCAGTCTCGTAAATGCCCAGACTTACATATTCTTCTTCATCTTTGATGAGATGTCAAAAAATACCTCTTTTATTCTCTCAAGGTCTCCATTTTAAAATTTTAGGGGTCCATCTTATGGGATCTTATCTTGACGAGCAACATGAAGACGAGCCAATTTCACACGACCTTGACACAATGCGAATGATGTATTTTCCTCAAATTGCATATTAAAAAAAATATATAAATAAGTACATTTTTAATAAAAATGCTTTAGTATTTAAGTATTTTAATATATTTTCTACTACTTTTAGAAAAAAATATTAAAATCGGTAAATATTTAAGAAAAACATTCTTAATTTTGTACACACCTCATAAAAAGGACAGTTTTTTTCGAAAAATCGTCAGCAATTTAAGCACACATATAAGAAAAAAATCTCTATCTTAGCACTAAAGTGTTTCACTCCTTTAAATAAAAAAATCACACATATGTGTTTTAAAAATATGTTTGTATTCACTTATTTAATAATATTTGCATATGTATGATGGAATTAGTGTGCCTGTTACTAGATTTTATAACTTACAATCATCTAAAGTAATTTTTTTATTGTAAAATGCTGATTCCGCAGTTGTTTTAACTAATAAATGGATAATTTAAAGCCATATCTTCTTCATTAATGATCAAAGGTAAATTAAAACTCCCGAAATAAGTGAGCTTTGAGTCTTGACTACCAAACAGGACAAAAAATAATAAATATTTATTTTACAGGAAATTCCGATGAAATTCTGACTTGCTAAAGGAGGCAATATTTTTTAGTTCAAATATCTTCTCCTTACCGTCATCCGTACCTAATGGTGCAAAGGGTATCGCATTTAATTGATGCGATGTTAGGTTAATCGTCAATTATACAAAGGCAAGATGATTCAGGTAATATTAAATAATATTATTGTGAAAAATCACATTTTTTGTTTAATTGATCACTTTATACACGTGAAACATTCACAATTATTCTCGTGATACCCAGATTTTAATTTTTTCTTCATCTATGTTGAGATATCAGTATAAAATTAATGAACAAAGACTTAAATACACTTAAAGTATTGTGACATTACATTTAATCACAGAATTTAAGAAATGAAATAAAGTGAAACGCTACTTTTAAGGTTTATATTCTATAGATTCGTTCAAACCATTCCTACATCAGATACAGAAATACATAAACTATTTTAAGAAACATTTTATAGTAAAAGGCTTATTTCATACTAGCAGATAATTTACATCTAAAATATACCGCCAGTTGTTCGTGGATGAGTAATTCAACAAAATCAACATTGTGAAAAATGGTATTCTCGCCTTGGCGCGATGAAGGTTAACTAAAACTTTTTTTAAATCGCTTTTTCCATCATTTCCATATTTTCTCACAAATTCGTTCTCAGTGATAAATTAATCTTCTTTTACACTTGCGTCTTATTTTTTTCACACTGAATCAATACAAAACCTATGGTATTTAAGTAGTGATTTAAATTATTCATTCATTGTACAATATATTCAATCAAAATATTTAAATATTCATTCAAGTTTTATTTCTAACATCCATCAATTTGGGTAAGATTTCGATAAAGAAAACATTGCTTTCTATTAAATTTATACTAAGTATCATTCAATCACTATTTCAATCATTATTACTTAGTATCATTCAATTCAAATTCAAATTTCATTCAATCATTGTTACTTAGTATCATTCAATCAATATTTGATGACAAATTTTTAAGTAACTTGGTAATTAGGCTAATGTTTATTTTATTTTTTAAATGGTTCTTCGTGTCATAATTTTGAAAACTTTATAAATGAAAGACGAACATTGTTTTTGGCCAATTATATTGGCAACACTTTACCATCAGGGATAAATAGAAATAGTTTCAAAGCGAGAATATAAGTGTAAAATTTCTTACTTTTTAATTTTCTCGTCCATGAGCTTCTAGCAGTTTATTTTATAATAGATAAGTGCTGGCGGTTACTTTAAAAAGAGGTTTTTATTAATAAACAGCCGTACAATAAAATAACTCGACTCTTAAAAAAAAATTAAGCACTTATTTCTCAAACAACACGTTTGAGTTTATTTATATAAATACTACTTTTGAAAACTACAGATGTTCTCAGAAACAGACGAAAATACAAACCGTTCGTATTTTCAACAGCTGATAATAGTATTTGTAGTTTTCGAAACCTCCCCTATTTACACTAACAAATTAGAAAGTAGTCTTATGAAAGAGTTTTTTATTTATATTTTACCACAAAAGTAATGGCCAATGAATTCATATTAAAACCGAAATATCTTTTTATTATTATTGTTTCTTTCATTTTACATCCATCGTTGAAAAAAACTCTTTAGTTTCCAATATTTTTTGCTAGCAAGCGTTTTTCCTGTTTTTTTTCAGGATCCCACTCATAGTTTCAAGAATTTTTTGTCCATGTATTTAAAATTTTAGGCCCGAGCGTTCCAAGTATTACTTTATATCAAAGATAAATAATATGTGAATATTGAGCATCCTACGCAAATTTTCGTAACCCACAAAAGGTCAATTGATATTTCGCATATTTGTATTTTGAATATTTATAAATATTGTTTAATTTTAACAATGAAAAAAAAAATTCTCAAATTTGTCAACTTATTTTCTGATGTTCAGTAATTGATAAATTGAATGTTAAAAAAAAACTCATTATATTTTATTTTTGAAAACTACCTTTCAAGTCTTCTGAGCCTAAACGAGTGATTTAGCACAAAATTAATTTATTTACAGAATAAAATATCTACATATATAAAAACACATTTAATTGTTACTTTATTCAAAAGCTCATTCAAAAGCTTCTATTCACCAGTTCCTTTGAAACTTAAACACAACGTTGCATTCAAACAAGTGCGACTAAAGAAAAAAAAACTGGACCGTAATGGCAGCGCCATCTATTTTACTTTACAGAAATAAGCGCAAAATAAAATATTCCTTATAGCGTAGAGCATGGCTCTTAATAGGTGCTGTCACTTTTTTCATGTTTTCGATTGAATTGTTAATTAATGGATTTTTAATATTTTTCATAACTTCAAAAGCATATTGAAATCAAATTTATTACAAATGGGGCTATCCGCATTATTTATTTTCTATTTAACTAGACTGAGCCACAACAACGCATAGACGGCTCATATAGTTAAATAATAACCTCATATGATTTTGAAATGTTTATCGTTGAAAAATTAATACTTATAGGAATAAACAAAATAGTGGGTCACTTGTATTTGAAATACAATTCGTTGAAGCCCAGTTAACCTTAATATTAGAAAAAAATATCTATATCATTGGGGTAAATCGAGAATCTTTTTATTGAGTAAAAAATATCCACGAATACCGTCAAAATCTTGTAAAATCAAGCCGAAAAAATAGGGTTCCTGTAAACATATAAAAAACAAGTAATTCCTGAACATGAATAAAAAGCTTCAACACATTTTACTCCAACACTTTCAGATAAATGAATAAGAACATATCCCTTTGCCACGGTGCTATGCTGATTCTCCCATATTTCTGTTTGACTTGTGTGTACCTTCCAGGTTCACGTCTTGTATTACTGTCGCAGTCACGTCCCGAGTTAACATATCGAAATAAATAACATTTACGGGGAAAATATTCCATGTTTAACACTTATAATATTGTTTTCCCAGGTGCTACTGATATTTCAGTACGTTCCTTTTAATGCGGAGACATACCTGCCTTTCTTTCATTTCATTTTGTATACATTTTTTTCATATTCAAATCATGTTACATTAAATACATCAACCAACGTCACTAACGAAGTTCAAATTGATATCATCAGTATCGAGATCATCATACTCAGTCTGATGATGTCGGCAACGATGAAACCCGTTCACTGGTCAAATAAAATAAATGCAGAAAAATCTATATATTTTGATATAATTACATCTTTTATACAATTTAATGCAATTTCTATAGATTTCTACTTAATACAATCTTGCAATTTTAGATACGCTGAGCCTCTCCAAAAAAGGGACTCAGCTCTTGTGCTTGGAGAAGGACTTTTTTCTTCTTTTTTGTTGTTTATAGTCTCATGATAAACATTTAAATATATATTTATGCGGTATAAAGGAGTTATCTTGTTGAGTCTTCTATTGTATAGTCTGTATATATTTGTACTGTTCGTTACGTTTATTTAGTGTTTACAGTGTTTGTGTCTGTCATATTTTTAATTTTTTGTTGATGAAGTTGTTATTTTATTGTATTTTAAATTATGAAATGGAGATATTTTTATATTATAAACAATATTCATAGACAATTATCTACTTAAGTTTAGTTGGGCATTAAGTTTTACATTAAATATAAACAATACTATAAAGTACATTGATTTATTTGTTTTTCTCCTAAGTAAAACAAGACGTGTGAATTTGTCATTTGTAGACATATTCGTACATTTCTGCACAAAATATTGCGAACGTAACGTGACAATCAACAGGTAAACACGCGATTTATGTTTGCTCCACGGCTAACCGGCGATAAATCATCAGAGATGTGTTCGAGAAGTTGATGAAGCGACACTGTTCTTCTTTTTTCGCTTCCTAATACGTAAAACAAATATGTCGGAGCGAACGGCGCCGGGCAAATGATGAAAAATGGTCCCTAAATGCGGCCGAACACCAGAGAATTGAAAATGGCCATAAATAACAAGTTTGTTGAGTGAACTCGGATGTTTAGTGGCTCTAGGAATATAAAAGTTAGCACTTCCCATAACTTCACATGGATAGAGTCACGGGGAGCGCCATTCATCCCATAGATATTTCTCTTAATAAACAGGGTGAGTCAGACATTCGGCGCACCTATTTTATCGGATATGTAACATATCAAAGGGAGAAAAATCATTCCTGAAACACTAATGGAGTTATGCAATATATTGGTCGTTAGTTTTGATTATTTTATACATCCTGTATTGTATCATACTTTACTATTTTTTATTGATTGAGGATATAAAGCACTACAACAATGTCCTCCATGTTCTAATCTATATTGTACGAGAATTTTCTTCTCCTTTGGTTGTGACTCTTGTCGAATTAATGACTCTTCTCCAGTTATCCTTTAACTGCGCTACACATAGCGCTCCAACCACCGAAGTGCCTGCTGCTGCCCTAACTTGATCGGTCCATCGTGTGGGGAATCTTCCTCTCCCTCGTTTCCTCTCCAGGCCACCAATCACAACCAGTCATTCCAAGCTATTGGAATTGCCACGCGCATCGTGTCCTGTAAACTGAAGAATCCGTCGAGTACAGACACTGGCCAGAGACAAGCTATCCAAGTGTTACTCCTGACCAAAATTCTAACCAACCCCTAATTATTATCTAAATATTAAATTTAAAGGTGTTTTTTTTTTAAATATCAAAGCTTAGGTTCTAAGTATGACTAGTCGATTCTCTCTGATTTCTCAGCATAGATGAAGAAGAATATGGAAGTCTAGGTATTTTCAGTTACAGTAAAATAACTCCTAAGAGGAAAAAATCCAATTTTGGACACATACGAAATTTTGTGATTCTCTCTAACATCAACTTCTGATTTTGTATATTCATATAATATGTTGATAATAACATCTGTAGTTCTTGAAACTAATGGTGTTTACATTAACAAACCAAAAAAACATATAACTTTTGGCGAAAAGAACTTTGATTACTATGCAATTAAGTTTCACAACCTACTTCCACTATCCATAACATCATTTAAAAAATACCAATTAAATATTTAAAAAAAACACAATCATTTATGGATAATGAAAGTGAGTACATCTGAAATACATCGCATCAATCGTATTTGATTGTATGACATGAACACTTTGTTGTTACATCTAATTTTATAAATAAATATTGTAAAATGCGCCCTCGGTACGGGAAAACTCGTAAGGGTACATTATTATTGTCATTAAGTGTATAAATAAAAATAAAAAACGAATAAATTTTATCTGGAAAGCACGAATGTTAGTTTAATAAAACTTTGAACATATATTTGGTGCTAATATCTCAAGGTAGTGTATCCGATTTAAGTTTAAAATAATAAATTAGCAACCTGTGGAATTAAAAAGTTACAGCAGAGCTTTTATTGTCTGCAAGAATAAGGAAAACGTGAAACTTTTCAAATAATTAAGACTTTGTGAGTTTTTATTACTTTCTAGAAAGAATTAAGCGAAAGTAGAAGTTATCACCTTTTATATCCCCATTTCGTAGAAAATACAAATAAAAGTATATTTATAAAAACGGAAAGAATTTAAAAGTAATTATTTTCTATATAACTGATTCTACCTTTTTCATAAATTTTATTTCGTGATATTTTCATAAATTTTATTTCATGATATTTGAAAAAATCAAAATTTATAGTTAAAAAAAAATATATATTTTTGAGATTATAATTTAAAACATACTTCCTTTAATTATCAGGCGGAATTAAATTTATTTTATTTAGGTATTGAAACATCGTAGAAAGCTGTAAAAAAATGTCAATGAACGCTATCACAACTCACGTTAGTTTTTTCAACCTCTACAGTATAGTGGTCAACAGAATTGGCTTGCATCCTGGAGGTCTCGGGTTCAATTCTTTGCGTAAGCGTTTTCACTCTAATATTTATTTAATTTTACCTGGGACTCGTTGTTGAATCATAAGACTAATCACTTTTCCTTCATATAATTAACGAACAATTTAACATTGCATCAATGTGATCCAGTGCCCTATGCACCATTGGGTGTGGATAAGGGTCAAGAGGAGGAGTTTTTTTTATATAACCACAAATTTAGTTTTGTTTGTTTTATTTTTTTTAGCTGAACTGTTGTGAAAATAAAATGTATAAATAATTATTATACCGATAGTGATGCTAAGCCACTAAAGAGACTAAACTATTTTTTAAGACCACTGTCTTCTAAAATATTTGGCACTAGATGTACGCCCTCGGTTCAAACTGAAAGTTGAAAGTAGCATGGACCACGTTAACTCCTTTATGACATTTGGTTTATCCATCTCAACTGAGACTTTGAGATGGATAAACAATCTTATGTTTGCTTTCCATCTTGATGTGTCTGCTACCACCAGCTTTTCAAGAGTCTGTCTTTTTTTATGAATATATGTTTATGTACAGTTGACCTTAATCGATACAATAAAACGAGATCATTGTTTCTGTTTCGCTTAAGCTTTACATGTTGTTCATTTTTTGTTTGGTTTATTTCGTATGAACATTGATGGCTCCCTAGCGAATTATTCCAATGTAAAAGAGCTTTTTACATCAATAAATCAATGTCTCCCGAATGTCCTGAAACTGAAACTGTGCACATACAAACCTATTTTGTAACGTCGGCGATGAGACATACATGGAAAAAACTTTTTGTTTTATTTTGTTAATGTTCATTTTATAAGGAAGTTTAGTGCTATCTATAATTGAATTTAACCGTCCTACTTTCTTGTGCACTTAGCAAGTGCGCAGAGTAAAGAATATCATAATTATTGTTTTATCAGTTTATTGTTTTACATCTACTCAAAATAAAAATAAACATAATCTGGAATAAACGGATTCAAGAACACTCCAAGGAACGTTCAAAAGCTTATTTTTACAGGATGGGTATATGTCGATTTATTAAAACAAAACGATATTGACTTATGCAACATTAATAATTTTGAATAAAAATGGTCGCTATATAGGTCATATTAATAAGTCACCCACGACAAGATTCCCTTTTGATACCTTTTACTTAAATTATCATTTTAAATATTTTTAGGTGTAGAATGTGAGAGAATTTAATGAATTTTTCTTATGTTTCGACGTTGAGGAAACTGAGTGGAAAACTAGAGAGAAATGAATGAAAAGGTAATTTTTTATTTTATGTTTTATATTTTACGGGTTTAAGCAGTACTGAAGTTAGTTTTGCTGGTTAATGTAAAGGAAATTTTACCTTTATAGTTCATACAATGTATAACAATGTATTACAGTTTAAATATACCTCTGTGTGGTCAGTATTTCTCATTTTTTACATATCTTTCAAAAAAACTCATATAAAAATCGTCACATTAAAAGTTTTTTTTTATTATTATAGTGCTACATTATTGTGTGTATTTATCACTTATCACTTAATTTAAAAAGGTTTTATATTTTCTTCGTTTGGTTAATTTTGATTGATTGATCTTTAATTGTAATAAAATTTAAAATCTATTTATCAAAACAAACTGATAAGAACTGTAATATTTTAGATGAAATTATAAAAAATACAACTTGAATTAACTTCAAACACCTGTATTATTTATTGATTCAACATTTACTTTGTGGAATGATATGATTATTTTAATAAAAATTAAACATTTGAATAATCCTGCGAGAAGTCTAAGAATTAGAAATAGAGAACATCGCCGTGGACTAATTATTTTTCGGAATTTGCAAATCGTATCATGGAAACTAACCACTCATTTGACTCTCATACACTTAAATTATTACACTCTGTTACAAATAAAGGTCAAGTCATGAATAATTTAGAAAATTTAGAAATACATAAAAATTTAAATTAAGATATAACAATAATTAATAATTTTCTGTTTCAAAATACGTCACCATAATTATCAATGTTTCCTTTTACAAAAAATGTTGTTCCTTAACCCCCCTACCTATATTTATTAACCTATATACACACCTAAATATATATTTTTATTCGTTAGTTTTAATTTGTACCAGAAGATGAAAACAACTGTCGTTTTTGAAACAAGTCGTAAATAAAAATAAAACTCAATTCAGTGGATTATTCAAGTGTTTAATTTTTATTAAAATATTCAAACACCTAAGTCAAAGAATATTTTAATATAATCTTTTATGTATGAAAAAATATTTAATAGTGTGTGTATTAAGATTTCTTAAATCTTGTTTATTTTTTAAAGAAATTTATTTGTTAAAATACCTGAGATACAATAATTCATTTAAAATATGTTTTAAAGTTTGCACAGAGATTTCAAAGATTCAGAAAATATGAGTTTTAAATTCTGTTTATATTTAAATTATTTTATTTAGTAAATCTCTTCAGTTAACAAAGTGTGCGTGATCAAGAGAAGTTAAAAGTTTTTAAGTATTTTTTTTATGCTGATATAAATTTGTTAATATTGAAGAATAGTACATAATAATTGGATGAGCTACGTCAAACATATTTCTTTAAAATATTAATTATACTTGCTTTAGAAAGGTAATTTATAAATAAATTTAAAGGTTATCGAAATATATTTTGACACGTATATCTACGTACTCAACATGGTCATCAATACTGTGAAAGTGCATCGAAAAACGTGTCATAAAATTTAATATTAACGATATTAAGTTAAAATGTTAAAATATATAGATTTAACTTTTAGGCAACTATCAAATCAATCAATGTCCGCCTCCGTAGTGTAATGGTCAGCATGCTCGCCTACCGTTCTGGAGGTCCCGGGTTCGATTTCCAGGGGGGTTAAATAAATATAAGTGATTTTTTCACTCTAATATTTATTCAATATTACACTGGACTGATATCTGAAGTGGAGGGCTGATCACCTTTCCTTCATGTGTAATCGATCGGGATAACACTGCGTTTATATGAAGCAGTGCCATATGCACCATTGGGGTGCGGTAAGGGATTTATTATCAAATCAATCAGTAAGACAATATATTTATTATCAATTTCAAAAGAAAAATCTTCATATTTGTAAAAGTGCAAACTTTTTTGATGTGCGGAGACATTTAAAGCACTTATTAAAGATACTGTTAATAATAATAGTAAGAAGTGAAATGGAAAATACTGTTGCAATCTTCATAATAATTAATAAAAACATCATTGGGATTATGATATGTTAGAATTATGATACGTCGTGACAGGCGCCGTGGCGCAGTTGGGTAGACGCTCGACTACGAAACTGGCGTTGCGGGTTCGATTCCCGATAATTGCAAAATGAAATTTCGAATTTTCAATTGGTCTGGGTATTTGTGATGTATTTTTCACATTTTACTTTCCTATTCTTACTATCTTACCTACAGACAAGCATGTAAAATAGACGCTCTACGGATTATGACTTTTTAAAAATAAAAATAAATAAGAAAATAAATATTGGTGGATGAAATAAAGCCTTCAAATAAAATGAAAAAAATGTATTCATTGATTTAGCAAAAACTCTCTGAACCGTTATTAAAATAATCAAATTATATTGTTTCTTTTAATATGTTTCTCCCCAAAGTAAGCGATTTTGAAAAACATAAATTTGCCCAATATATTAAAAAGTGTAAGATGTTTTTCCAACAAAAATATGCCGTACCGCTTATTCAGATTTTCCATCAGATTAAAAAATATTTCAAGGTTTTGCGCATAATCCTTTCCATCTCTCCCCCAAGGAAAATTATGATCTGCGCCACATGTGTTATAGCTATTATTATGAAATATTAAGTTGCTTAGCTCTTAAGCCTTTTCCCAAGAAATGTACGTCACTTTATTGTACCATTATCGTTACATATTTCGTTATGAACTGAAATTACGAAAATTGTTTAAAAAATAAACAAATAAAGCAACATCATTTTCTTTAACCTTTGATATTCTCATTTCGAAATACGTTTCAACCATAATTATATTATTTTATATATCAAAGTGTATCTGTATATATAAATATACATACTTATTATTATTATTATTTTTTGACATCTCAACAAAGATGAAGAAGAATATGGAAGTCTGGGCATTTACGGAGCTTGCGACCAAGATTTTTGTCAAAAAATAAAATGAAAAATAACATATATGAATGGATAAAATCCAGATTTGTTAACAAGTATTTGGATACACTCAAAATGTTGTATAAACATATATAATATACTATATGAAAGGTCAAATGTAATAAAAAAGGTCAAAACGGTAAAAATAGTTTTTTTCGGTAATAGCAGCGCCATCTTTTGAATATAAAAGCAACAAAAGCAGTACTTAACATTCTTTATTGCAGGCAACATATTCATCAACAGCTGCTGTCACTTTCATTGTTTAATACATTTTTATTGTTTACTTTATTTTACAGATATTGTGAAATTAAGCATATTAGTAATGTGTGCTTAGTGGTATATGTTCTTAATTTTTTATCTCGATAAAATCACAGTATTATAATACACAAATATTTCCTAATTGTAGGAGTAGGTAGTCTAAATCAAGATTCAGGGGACTCTAACCCTGTTGCGTCAGTGTCGAACTTTAGAATTGAAATGGTAATTACAAAACTTGTAGGAATGAAAAAAAAATTATAGCTTTGTTTTCTTCTTTCTCAAGAGTGCATATTTTTTTACTGTAAGTATGATTCACACCGTGTACGTAATATTTTTATTAATTATACGATGGATTTTTTAAGTTTTTTTTTTATAAATCCACTGTAATACGAAGCTGTTATTAATTACAAATTATTTTCGTCTACATTTATTTACAGTTTATTAAGAGCTCACATCAAGAGTATCGATACATTTTTATAATACTCTAAGTTCAGGTCGTACTAATATTTTGATGGCACGAAGTTTGAATCTTTTCGACCCTCTGTACTGGAAACTTTTCGGAGCAGAGTGGAGAAGGCCAGCGAAGTAGAGAAGTTGAAAATTAGTTATTCTACTTATTATGCTAATTTATGTATCTCTTAGAGATCTTGCGGACCCGCCTCGGTTAACTGTCTGAATTTTAACTGTTAATAGCGCTGGATTATTTGACTACTGTGTTACTCGGCTCTAATCTCATTTCCCAAAGATGACGTAGGGCGGAGTCGTGGCGTAATGACCGCGGACTAATTAAATGTTAAACCAGTACTCCACGTGTCATTACGGACTTTGTAATAATAGCTACGCGGAGTGAAAGTAAGTCGAAGCCTTTGAGTTATACGAAATTGGTCAAAACATTAGTTTGGAACTTCCCACGCAATGATTACAGACATGCAAGCAATAAATTACCGAAAGTTGGGTAACTAGTTTCTAAAGTTTTCTGCATTTTCAGATATTTTGAGCCTGTCCAAATCTTTGTTCACAAATTAGGGTTTTTTATATTTAGGAGATTTTTATTTTATTTAGGGTGAATCTTCTCTCGGTGATCCAGAGACTAATAATGTGTCAGGACCAGCTTGCGAGTCTTGCTTGGAATCCAGGGGTAAACAAAGTGAAGCAGAGGAAGCAAGTTTTTCTAAGGTTGTAAGAAACACAACTACAATCTGAGGATGAGAAGAATTGACCCCAACACTCTTGAAAGACGATCAGTTGGATAGAGCCATGAATAAGAAGAGTAGCCCTATATTTAAAACTAATATCTCAATATGAATGTAGAATAATATGGAAGTAAGGGTATTTACAGGGGGTTATGACAGGTTTATTGCGCTCTTTATGTGTAACATTTACCATTCTACCAATTATTGATAACTAATTTATTCGAAATATTACCTACACCCCAATGGTGCATAGGGCACTGCATAATAATAAAAATAAAAATAATAATAATAACAATAATAATAATAACTCTTTATTCCAGCTTGACTAAGCTATTAATTATATAAACGCAATGTTATCTTGATCGTCAGCACACGAAGAAAAGGTGATCAGCCCTCCGATTCAGGTACCAGTCCAGGGTTATAAGTAAGAGTAGAAAAAAACACTCATATTTATTAGACCCCCTTCTGGGAATCAAACCTGGGACCTCCAGAACGGTAGCCGAGCAAGCTGACCATTACGCTTCGGAGGCGGAAACTAAATAACTCAAATATTGGAAGTTGCATAAATTTCCTTTAATCAGTTCATTGTGAAAAAATATTTGAAAATACTATGTTATGATCTCTCTTAAGAGTACAATATAATCATACAAAATATTAAATCATCTACTGAATACTATTGCAAGTTGATTTTCAGTGGAAAACGAGAAAACCTTTCTTGTACTTTATTATATATCTCAGTAAAATATTTTTTTATGGCTGGAAATTATCTATCTAGGTCAGAATTGTCAAGACCGTCGCAAGACCTTGTTAATATTTGGCGTACGTAAGTACAACATGAAAATGAATAATTACTTTAAGCCCAAATTAGTATTAGAAATGATCACTTTTGAACCATTTATTATTCAAGACAACTGACCGAGAAGTTTCTTGAAAACATGGGACGTCAAAGGCCGGGGGTGGGGGTGGGAAGAAGAAGTTAGGGGTTGGTTCCAGGGCGAGCAGAGTGGGTAGGAGGTCGAGTGAAAGGGATATGGTCGATTGTCATTCCGGTATCGACGTCCAACTAAGTTGGTTAATTTATTTTAACAACCAAACAAGACAAACTGCCACCTGGTCTCGTCAAGTCGACGGATAACCAAAAGTCAACTGACTTACAAATTCAGTTCAAATATTGAATAATCAGCTTTTTTTACAAAATAAATAGTTGTATAAAAAATACAAGTAAACAGTAAGTACCATTTTTCAAACACAGTTTTCGATAAATCTGTAAAATAAAGTAAATAAGGTAGATATAAAGGGATCAAACAAAAGTAAAAGGAAGCATGTATTAAAATTCAATTATTTCCAGATTCATTACGTTTGATGAAATCGCTTAGTATAATTTAAAGAAATTTTCATATTGTTTACATTTTTTCTTTATTTCTCTAACGTCAATATGACATTCGGTCATTGTTTAATTGCTATTACCCACTGCTTTTCGATATGCGACAAATTTTGTTTGTTTTTTGGATCGAGGAATTAAAATACACGCTATACTTTTACAACAGATCTAACACGCGGGATATAATATGAATACTTTATTTGAATATCAATACAAGTCTTAACAATGTTTGAAGCACTTGCTTTGTGATTTTTCATTTTGTAATTAAAAAATTTATACTGTCTCGAAATCAGTATATGGTACATCTTATTAAAACTTAATGATAGCGTTTATCGGTTTCGAAGCAAAGTTAGTTTAAAATTTAACGTTTAATCGCTTTTGAAAGATAGACACAAAATATTTCATTTAAATATCATTACTTGTTAAGAATCAACAATCCATTGGTTGACAAGTATTCTATGGTTCTTAATAATTCTTCTTACCTTCGAATTTGGTGTTATCATTTTCAATATTTCGCAGAAGAAGCGGGAGCTTTAAATGACTTATTATAAGCCCTGTAAATTCCCAGTGTTCTATATATCCTTCTAATAAAAGCACATGTATGTATGTATGTATACTTATTATGATAAAATATTATTTGTATAAAGAAATACTGCATGTACCTAATTGTTTTTGCGAAGAGTTCAATTAGCGTCTCTTTTTATTTTAATAATATTTTATCAGAATATGGATAAAAATCCTCTTTTCCAATGAAATTTCTAAGATAAGGTATTTTCAATTGTGTTTTGCAACAAGGATTCCGGGAAATTGTAATAACTGTACGAATACACAAGGCACGTTTTAATATTCTTGACGGGCTTTTCAAGTTGTTTATTAAGAAATGGATATTTTCGGCAAAAATAAATTACTGAACATATATATTGTCAAGCTTAATCCGAAAGACGTCTAATTCTGTCTGGGTCTTCTATCAAGAAGAGCGTAAAAACAATTTGAACATATAAAAATATATGAAACTAAATTGAATACATATACAGTTTTGATAATACGACTTAATTTGTCAGAATTTAATTGGAAGATTAAAGGTTTTTCCTGGAATGCGAAAAAAAAATTTTTTTGCTTACAAAATTTAAATTGATATTTCTAGACTTTTTTCTTTGAAAAATGTCAAAATCGAATAACTTTGCGCGTTATGTATTGATTTTGGGCAAAAGTTAAATTCGATGAGTTTTAAAATATTTAATTAAATAGGAAATTGAATCTAGGTTTAACGCTTATCTTAAAGATTTATCGTCTTTATAGATTACGAGTATTTGAGTTTCAAAATCTAAAAGAAGCTTAAGTATTTTTTTTATATTAAAACACATTTTTTTGTTTTTAAACCTGATTTAATTTGTCTTATTCTTAAATACGGTTTAGAATTTTCATGATTTATTCAACTCAGTAAAAATATCAGGAATACCTTTAAAAAATTCCATATGTTTACTAATATCGAGATGAATACTAATATGTTTCCTATCCATTTAAACTTGGGTAGGCATAGGGTATATCATAAAAGGACAACCTTTGCTTCAAATCAAGTGGAATAAAATTTCATAAAATGAAACTTCTCCATATCCCGACAGGGTTTGTCGTAAATCTTGTATGAATTGACAATATATTCAAGAACATCAGTTTAAAAAGAAAAGTATCATGAATTAGGGGCTAGATAACAAGGGAATAATTTTATTTCATCTTTGTATTCATTTTTTTAGATACATTTACCATTTGCTAAATGTGTTTTATTTGATTTAAGTTTTTTTATTGACATTTTTTGGTGAAACAGCATTTTATAGAATAAAATAACAATTATATTTGTAGTTTTTGTCACATAAATTTTATTTGGCCAGCAACCGGGTTTTATCGTAACCGACATCATCAGACTGGTGGTGTGAGGCTAGATAAAATTCTGTTATATACCTACGAGGCCGGCAGTGAAAACCGTTATTAAAGTAATAATACATATATAACTTCTATATGGACTTAACCAAGAACAATGATGTTCAATAACCAGCAAGGCGAATAAGAGAGAGATATTCCAACAAAAATGAAGAAGAATATCGAAATCTGAACATTTACAGGTCTGAAGACCATCATAGGCTTGCTATTCACCAATTCTACCCATGATTGTCAACCACACTACTCAATTTTTGGAATTCCGTGATATATTGATCAAACTCGTGATATAGATGTAAGTTCACATAATAGACATTGCCGTAACAAATTGATATTAAAACCTAATTAATTTTAATATCCTTGACAATTATTTTACAAAGGACTAGAAAATTTCGAAACATTCATCCCACTCTATTTCGATATTGGAGCGAACAATGAAAACCATTCGTAATAATTAATGGACCCCCACTTTACTCGGTTGAAGTGTATTAATTATAAATTGGCCAACTTCGTAATTCATTATTCGCCGACTTCATAAAATTAAAAACATTTTGTTTGTTCGTGCCGGGAGATAAATCATTTCAGAGTTTACAATTAATCTTCAACTCGCGTTGGTTACTTCATGGACTCGAAGGCAGTGCTTTGATTGCGCGGAACTTTTTTAATATCCGGAAACGTGCCGAGATGGAACAGAAAAATCATAGCGATAACCGAACCGGGGGTTCGAGTTTCACGAAGGTTTTCCAGAAGAAAAAAGTGGAAATTTTATATACTGATTATTAAATTAAGTCACGAAAAAATTCTATACGAAGTACTGTTTGTTCAGTCGTTATGACGCACACTGAGGCCGCCGTATGAGCAGGCATGGCAGAAAGTTTTTTTTAATGTAAAAAACCATTCATTTTATAAATCACATTTATTTATTTGCCGTATTTCAATGTATCCTGCCTAGTGTGCGACGGGTACAAGCTTATAATTATTATATTAGTGCCCTTTAAGGGTAATAGCCAATTATCTAGACATCAATCAATATTTTTGAGAAAACATACTTAACGATAAACATACCTTTATACATATATGGTATGACGAATACGTGGTGCTTTTGATGTATACACAGCAAATAAATGTTTATTTTTTTCACAATTAACATATGATTGAAGACGTCAAAAGCAAACTTAGATATGTCCAGATAAATAGAAAAAATGAGTTATAAATCTCAATTTGATGTTTGAGTTAGTTAATTTGAAACTATCTCGAAGTAATTTAAATGGAGTAAATACTTGTACTTTGTTCGTATATACTCGTATGTACTACAACTAGATGGAACGATAAAAATAGTGAAAGACATTTGTACCATAAACCAAGCTAGGACACAAAATGCCGAACCCTTTTCTAGTGAAACGGAAAGTCTGCTGACGACAGTCGACAGTCTGGCTTCTCCTGAGGAGTTTTACCATCCTTTCCTCCCAGCAATGAGCAAATGTTGAGAAGTTCCTGATAGACCCACACTACATTATCACTCCTGCTCCCAACACATATTAAAATAAAACATTTTTTATGTTTTAAGAAACCAAAAATCACTTAATGATATATTAACCTTGCACCATAATAAGCAAGGTAAATTATAAATGCAGTTCCCATCTAAAAAAAGTAGAGTACAAACGTTATTTTTTAATAAGGTGTCTAAATTGATAATAGGTTCTTAACAGAAACGCACCGTCGTTGTGGGATATATCTATTTATTTATTTATTTTATTTACATAAACCCCCGGAGAGCTTTAAAAGTATAATACAATTATAATTCAATACAAGTATAATTCAAGTAGGTACAATGCTAATATATTTTGTAATACATCACTTTTTGCTGTCAGAAATTAATTACATAATCTTGAAGGTTTGTGGATTTTTTTGGTGAATAAAAAAACTAAAAAATAAAGTAGAAACAGCAATAATGAAGAAGTTAAGTAAAGAAAGATAAATGGTAATGGAAGATGGGGCGTGACGTCATTAATCTCCTATACAACTTAACATTGCATCGTCGGATGTTCAACAAATGGTGAACGACCATTTGCAGTATGAACTTTCCCCTCAGGCAATGCTTACAAGCCGAACCGCTTAAGGACTGCCTCCACTTCACCGGCGAACTAGGTTGCCCGCAGAACTAACCACAGTCCGATGGAATATAAAATATGTTATTTGTCATGTTAAGATCCTGCACGGAAGTCGTCACGAACCTTAAGGACACTCGATTGAAACAACTCGGAGGGTCTTGATCTCGTGTGTCGAATAATCATTTGTCTGTAAGGGGCTGATAGGGGAGGGATGTTAGGGGGACGCTTGATTTATCGAGAGTAAACCCGTTGTAATATCCCCACAGATCGGCTGAGGATTTCGCGGATTCTACAAAATAAAAGATATATATTTTTATTTATTGATTTGGCGTTTAATTTGTAGAACTTCATTTTAATCTATAAATTAATTGTCAAAACAAACACCGATTTCATGAGTCTACTACGTTGTATTTTATTGTTAAAAAACACATAAAAATTAATATTGTGACATTCGTTTGAAAATGCCATAACTAGACGAAACAATTGTCACAATTTAATTTTCATGTGTTTTTTAACAATAAAATTCAACTTAATAGACATAAATTAAGATAGATATTTTTTTTATAAATAATTCGTTCATATTTTATTGTGTATATTAAAAGCATTAATAATTTTGTATTATGGTAATAAAATATCCTTGTCATCCATTGTTCACGTGGTGTAATACCACTTTTATAATCACTTATTCGTTACTACCGGTTTCAAAAAATCATTCCATCACGTCATTAAAATAAAATTATTTCGATTAGACATATCGCTCACTACTTTCAAGAACGTCACAAATCAAAAAACTTGATTTTTCAGGAAAACGATTTTAAAGTTAAAAAATATAACACAACTTTTTACTGTGCAACAGATCTTTTTAGGTAAAACCTGTAGGTTTTTTCTCCATTTGAAAAATATTTAGTTTAATTAAAAAAATAATTAAACAATACCCTTTCTTCAAAATGCAAAAACAAAATTTTTCATCCTGTAGCGGGTAAATATAAAGTTAAAAATATGCCTCTTATCCGGGATATAGTACATTTTCTGGGCATTCCGAAAACATGCACCACTGAAAATTGACGATTTTTGATTTATGACGTTCTTGAAAGGAGTGAGCGATATGTAAAAAATAAATTTTAGAATTTTTTCTCTCTTTCATAATTTTATTTTTATGCAAATGTCAAATCGCAATTATTTTATTTTAATGACCTGATGATGTAATGATTCTTCCGAAACCGGTTATCAAAAATAAGAGTTTATAAAAGTACTATTACACAATCTGAACCATGGACGATAAGGACAGTGTTTCATTAATATTTTTTTGGTTTTTAGTTTTTCTTGATAAACACCAATATTTCTTAAAACCTATAGTGACACGTGTTTCGATGTATTGTGCATCATTTTCAAACACATCGCGGTGTAATTACTTTAATTCATTTTATGTTTAACTTGGTTAATAGTGGTATTTACCAAGTAAAGACACCGTGGATTTGTATGTTGTGACATTTTTCTGAAAATATCATAGGAATCGGTGTAAAACTTTAGAAATTTAAAGATTTTACACGAAAGAACATTTATACAATATTTATATTTATATAGACTGGTTGTGCTCGGCCACGTGTTTTGTGGCTCAGTCAAATAAAATGGAATGGAAAAAAAGAGGTAGCACACATTTCTAATATACTCAATTTCACAATGTTTGTGGGTACGTAGTGGGAAAATAGGAAGTTAGAATAATCGGGGGATATGTATGAGGAGATGCATAAATGTGGAAGAGGTGACGAGTGATTACAAAGAAAGAATGGTGAACGTTATATTTTCTAGGCAAATAGGCTTGAAGGTTAGCCAGTAAGTTATTTTTTTTATTATTTAACAATGGTTCACCCTTTAGTAAACTTATTTTTAAGAACAAAATACGGAATATATTTTTTGAAAGCAAAGAAAATAATATGAATTGTCATATAAAACACTTGCAAGAATTTTAACGTAGTGCAGGAAATATAATAAGTATTTGTGGCAGGGATTTATTCACTTGAGATATTTCACCGCCAAAAATAAATTTAAAAAAAAAACGTGGCCCTTAATTGAGAATTGCTCATTTGGTATGTTGGAGAAAAAATGGGAGATGGAAAATACACTTACATCCATTTTTTACTGCTTATCTTCCTGGGAATCGAAAATATCCGGATATAAATAAAAGAATGCATAGTTACCAAATCAAAATATTATATTTCCCAAATTAATACCGTGCAAAATTCGAAAAAGCTTTTATATAATGTGTATTTTTATCACTTCCTTAAGTAAGTAAGTTTTTTATGTACCTCAATGTATATTGAAAAGCCGTTCGTGTGAGTAAGAATGTAAATAAATTATATTTACATGCCCGCGTGTTAAGCCTACTAAGACCCATCTCTCACGTTCAGTTTTCTTGTCGCACGACTTACCGTCCTAAAAGAGGAATTAAAATACCTGTCCTATCAGATTTTACAATGTCAAAAATCGTTCAAAAAAATATCTTGAGATGATGATGAGATGAAATGATGCGTGTGATATGGGAAAGGAAACAGAGGAGGCTTCAGGTAACAATATTGAATACATATTACCTAGTAAGTTACAATATTGAATACATATTACTCTAACAGTTGTCTCATTTATTGCTTCCTGGCTCCCTCACATTGCATTGCACGGCCAACCGCAAGGTATACGACTTCCAGGTAAACCACCAGAGAGATGGATTGATAGCTGGAAATCGACATTGCAGGGGGTTTATCCTCCTTAAAAACAAGTAGACCTTTGACGGTCGTAAGACCCGTAAATGCCCAGACTTACATATTCTTCTTCATTTATTTTGACAGGTCAAAAAAATAAATATGAAATGAAAACTGTCATATAAAATGGTAAATGGGATTATCTGATCAATTAAAAAATCTGTCGATTTGGTAATTAAAAACGATGTCAATTAGTGTCAGAATTAGAAGCTGGATATATCTATCATCTTTTTAATTGATTCGATTGGAAAAAAAATTCAAAAATATCTAACGCCTTGTAGTACACGTGCGTGCAGGCGTCGCCTCAAAACCCGCAATATTGTCAGGAAGAGAGACGATCTCGTAATGTAGCATTAAGAATCATTAAAACAATATTTTATGGCCATAAAATTTCCATCATAATGCCGCGCGCCCGGGGCGGATCATGGTAATGCCACCTCGCCTGGAAAATCGCGTTTTTCCGGACTTCACTGGCAACATTGCCACGTGCCGTTACGCTAAGGCTGGATAGTAGGCACCCTAACGTCTTATGGACTCCTGGTATTTTTACGTAATTAAAATTTTCAATCTGATATTTTATCACAATTAATTAAGATGATTTTCAGACGATTTACTTTCTTAATTAAACGTCAATAACAATCAAACCTGCAATATTATATGAGCTTTATCTTTTTACTTGACATTTATTTTTTCAACCTTATTTTTAAAGAATTATTTTTAAGGTGGTGAAGACTTCAAGTTTATAAATATATCAAATGTTAAAATCAAGCACTGATTTTTTTAGTCTACTAAACTGTATTTTATTGTTAAAAACACATTAAAAAATGTGACAATTGTTTCGCCTTATTATGGCAGTTTCAAATAAAAATTGACATTAGTTTGAAAATTCCATAATAAGGCGAAACGATTGTTATAAAATTTATTAATTTTCCATTGAAAATACCATAACAAGGCGAAACAATTGTCACAATACTTATTTTTATGTGTTTTAACAATAAAATACAATTTAGTAGACTTAATTCGGCGGAGGTGGACTTCTGTCCCCCTCTGCAGTGTAATGGTCAGCACGCTCGGCTACCGTGCTGGAGGTCCCGGGTTCGATTCCCAGGGGTGGGTAAAATAAGTATTTTTCACCCTAATATGTACCTGAAACGGAGGGCTGATCACCTTTCCTTCGTGTGTTAACGATCAAAGATAACACTGCGTTTATATGATGCAGTGCCCTATGCACCATTGGGGTGCGGATAAGGATTTGAAGTAGACTCGAAAATTCAATGTTTGATTTTAACATATTTTCAAAAAATTAAAATGGAGTTATTTAAATTAAACGCCAAATATGTATAATTTAAACTACAATTCACGAAACATAAGAAAAATAATGTATTTTAGTCCAGACCACTTATAATATTTACAAGCGTGTCATTAATAATTTTCCTTTTTCCCGAAGGGAATAATTAAGCAAAGTTTTATTCGTGTCGCTTATTAAAATGACAAATACTTTTTTTTCATAATGTGGCTGGTTTTTAAATTAATATGCTAGTGTACTCATTTACATAAGTATATAACCATGGTCAAACGTTAAAAACGATTATTATAAGCATTAAACTCTCTTATAAGATTAATTTTGGGTCAATTAATGTAAACACCACTGGTTTCAAGAACATTTGAAGTTCTCAAAACTAATAATCACTCTGAAAGCTGTCCCACCGTATGCCCAGATCTGACACAGAAGCATTTAGGCTTCCTGACAGATCTGCTATTGCAAAGCATTTTTTTACTACGTTGCGAAATGTATTGAAAATGTGAAACAATATAAAATTGTATCCCGATTTTACTGTGAATTTACATTTAAGAGCTTTCAATATACCTGTCACTGCCAATCTAAATAAATACAAGGTTGTAACAAAATTTCCTATTTTTTTAGATTGGCAGTGACTAAATTTTCTAGAAGTACCCCGGTGCAGGCAGTGAAAGGGATTAGTTTTAAGTTCAATTAGTCAGCTAGATCCGACTCCGACCCGACGCTGGCCGGTACACAGACGCCCACAACCCCGACCAGCACAGCAGACAGACACGGAACAGTGCAAAGACATTTACAGAGAATGGTCAGTCATCGCATTTCCACATAATCACATCAATAACTTCAAAAGTGGTCTTATACAGGTGGTTAATATGCATTCATGTTTCAATCATCACACGACTCTCTTCCAGTGCAGGCCCGCCATTTTCCTAATGTCATCGGACCATCTTGTCTGGGGCATACTTACGCTTCTGCGCCCTGTTCTAGGCCTCAAGTCAAACACGAGCCATACAGAAAGTAAAGTAAGTACTAAATATATTTGAATCAATAAATAAAAGCAAAATATAAGAATTTCTTTTGATATCTAAAAAGAGAAGATAATACAAAATAAGTAATTATTATCAAAAGAAAAATATCCTTTTGTAGCCAAATATTGTATGATATTACTGATGCATACATATTGTTCACTCCTCTCAACAACGTCATATATCAAAAAATTGATTTTCAAGAGATCGTTTTTAAAGTTAAAGGATATAATAAAATGTATTAAAAATAAATATCAAGCCACTTATTGAACTTTTTACTGTGCAACAGATCTTTTTAGGTAAAACCTGAATGTTATTTCTCCATTTGAAAAATATTAAGTATATTTAAAAAAATAATTAAACAACACCTTTTCTTCAAAATGCAAAAACAACACTTTCTGCCCTGTAGCGGATACATATAAAGTTGAAAATATGCCGCTTTTGCTGGGATATAGTACATTTTCTAGGAATTCCGAAAACATGCACAACTGAAAATTGACGATTTTTGATATATGACGTTGTTGAAAGGAGTTAGCGATATGTATATAATATAGTTTCAATCTCCATTAGGAATTCGCATCCCGTTATGCTTGCTTGATTAACGTTGTCACTACGAGTAAATTATTTTGATTTTAATGATAATTACGCGTCGCAATCCATAATGCGTACGATTTGGAGTTCGCATGAAATTAGTGACGACACAATGACATATTTATGTGTGTTTATTGTAGCGTAGGCAATAAAGAAATATTTTAATAAAAATAAATAATCTTAAAATGAAATTTTTTTTATGGAAACAGCTAACATTTTTGTTTTCCGGTTTAATTAAAAAATCGTTGTTAACTGAGGTTTTTTTTACATCGATGATGAAAAATATGTACTCAACACATACATAAATAGACACAAATATACGTTATTCATAAAAAAAATTCTTCTTTGCACAAAACAGTGCATAGGGCACTGCATTTAAGAGAAGCAGTGTTATCTTGATCGTTAATTACACGAAAGATGCTGATCAGTTCTTCGCTTCAAGTACCAATCCAGCGTATTATTAATCAAATATTAACTAACTAACTAACTTACCATCACCCCGCTTCCTCGCAGGGGTAAGCAGAGAGAATCTGTATTTGCAAACATTCTTCGCCTCTTCCACATTCATGCATCTCCTCATACATAACCGACGGTTATTACGACTCCTGACCCGGCCGGTTTCAAGTAGGTACTTGACATACTTGATTGTGCCAAGTATGTCAAAAATCACTTGGATAAATGAATGACAAACACTCGAATGGAGCTGATGTATTTTATATTGGATATATTCTGTTTGATAACATAAAACAAATTTGATATGTACTAAAACGAAAATGTTTATTCGATTAAGGCTGGAACAATCAACGTATGATAAGTGTAAGGGAAATATTTTTTTTTTACAAATTAGAAAAAATAAATATTCGTAACCTATAAGGTAATATTTTTTGACATCTGAACATACATAGGTGAAGAATAATATGGAACTCTGGGCATTAACGGGGCTTATGACCGTCCTTTAACGAATTTAAAATTATTAAAAAAGCAAATTAATTGCATTTCAATTAAATTAAATAATAAGACACAAATTTATTGAATCAATCATCAATTATTATTTACGAAAATGCGGATAACACTGCTAAAAATGGTACCTGAATTTAAAAAAAGCATCTATAAACTCCGAAATTATACAAGTGTTTATCCACAATTCTGACTTTTTCAGTTGACTTCCTTGTCTACGATCCCGACTTATTAATATTTCAGTTTCAGGACTACTTCCTACTTAGCGCGAGGACGACAGGATGACAGGACGAGACCTTCTATTGGGTAACTTTTCTCAAGAAGCTGTACAAAGTTTATACAATAATAAATAATTGGAGACTGCGTTCTATTTCTGGAGACTCGCCTTACGGCAAATATAACACAACTGAATATTTTATGTAAAAATAAAAATAAAATAAAATCTTCTTCATATTCAGGTTAAAAATTAAGCATTGTATTGGGGTGGATATGAATAAACGATATATTAATATCTCAAAAATATGAACCGCAGGTACATTTTTTTATTATTTCAATAATACACAATTTCTAAAGGATTTTCACCAAGAAGTGTTAAAACTAAATAAAAATGACAAATAGTCATACTTTTTTATTCTAAGAAAACACAGTACCCAATGCATCAATGACTTTAAACAAGGAGCTTAAATAGTGTAGTAACAATGACTTGGAATGTTGCTTCGTAAAAAAATAATATTATACAATGATAAATAAGTATGATAATTTCATATATGCGTATACTCGTAAATTAAATATAAAGGAAAACACCTAAATACAACATTTTGTTGTGGTCCCGTGGTTAGTGTCGCGGACTCTTAAGTAAGAGTTTCTCGGTTCGAACCTACTCTACCACAATTTGATACCTTTTTCTAATAATGAGCCGCTTAGGCTCACAGAAATAGTATGAAATTGAAATATTTGTGTCAATAATAAAAAACACAAATATTTCTCTTTAAAAAAAAAAACGACTGTCAACAAACTATCAACAATTTGTGATAGTTTGCGGGCTCTAGTGAGTACTTTTTATAATTTGTTCTTTATTTTGCCTAAACTGACTTATAAATGGATTCTAGCAATGAATATTATCTATTCTTTATTGTTAGAATCCATTTTTAGATTAAAAATAAAGTCATGGGGCCATTTACAAAAAAAAGGAAAATGGTACACAATCTGCAATTTTTAATATTATTAAATTGTACATGTTTATAATGAAAGGTGTTATACAAATTTGCTTTATAATAGTTGCCATATCTAGTCACTTCCAGTATGTGGAATATTGTCAATGGGTATCGCATATAGTTGAGCAACAAACTAATAAAAAGTATGAAAATCCGCTAGTGCAAGACTATAGTACCCTCTTCACCCAAAACGAAGGGTTGATGGGCCCAAGGGTGAACACTGAAAATATAAAAGAAGTACACTTCAATAAATAGTTCTAAACATTTTTAATTTGCTGCCTGCAGAGGTAAGAAGGCAAACCAAAATATAAAGCAAAGGCACAATAAAGGAATGGGTAAATGTTAAAAATACCAAATATTATCAGGTGTAAATAAAAAAAATTAAAACCCTTATCTGCGCCCCAATGGTGCATAGGGCACTGTGTCATATAAACGCAGTGTTATTTTGATCGTTTACACATGAAGGATAGGTGATCGTACCAGTCCATGTTAATATTGAATAAATATTATAGTGAAAAAATCACTTATATTTATTTTACCCCCCTTGGGAATCGAACCCGGGACCTCCAGAACGGTAGCCGAGCGTGCTGACCATTACACTACGGAAGCGGACATAAATAATACGGAGGCGGTATAAATAATCTAAACTAAAATAATTTAATATTAAAATTGCATTAGAATTAAGATTTGTACTAACATTTCTTGGTGGAAATGCATTTTATAGAATAAAATAAAAACAACTTTTTCATTTCCTTTAATTGTTTTGACTCTTTTATTTACAACCCAATTTCTATTATTTATATATGTATTTAACCTTCTCCTTTATTTGTTTCTGTAAGTTTGTTGATGAAAAACTAATTGATGGAAAACATTCAAACGATTTGTTTTGCACTGTATTTCATTTTTTGTAATATTTTTTTCATTGTTTGTGAACCAAAAACATAAAAATAATAATAAAAAGTTACATATCCCCGATAAGATAAGAAACACGACAATACTTTAAGTGTGTAAGAATTTTCGTTTACAGCGCTAGGTTCATTCACATAGGAGATATTTATATATTGATGTTACATATCAATATATGAATAGCTACATATCTAAATTAAGTCTGCCTATTAATCTTTGTAACTTTTGCTATATTTTATTATTGCTGTTTACTTTTAACTCATTCAGCATTTGTGAAATTTTGTAATTGGAATGTAACAATTACCATATTATTATTATTGTTATTGTATTTTTTTTTTGACATCTCATCAATGATGAAGAAGAATATGGAAGTCTGGGCATTTGAATAGTGTGGTTGTCAATAATGGGTAGAATTAGTGAATGTTACACGTGTGTAAAGTGATCACTTTAACCAGCCTATGACGGTCGTCAGCCCCGTAAATGACCAGACTTCCATATTCTTCTTCATTTTTGATGAGATGTCAAAAAAATAATATGAAAATAACTCCTGTAATTGGAGACAATCCAGATTTTGTGAACAAGTATTAGGACACACTCAAAATATTGTTACAATTACCTGTTTTATTTGTTATTCATTATTGTAAATATATTTATGTTAAAGTTTTGTTGATTTCAAAATAAATAAAATAAAAATAAACTATGTTTTTTTTTCACAAGAATTTTATTTGACCAGCAACCGGGTTTCGTCGTAGTTTTTATTTTATAAAAAAAAATGCATTACTTTCTTTCGAGTTTTTAAAAATCTGCAAGTATAAAATCACAAGTCCAAAGGTATATGTACATCATGTGTACTATGGATATGATGTTAACAGTACAGTATTAAATAGAAGTGCAAGTTTTCGCTGCATTAGTCACTAGTACAAGCGCGTCATAGCACGTAATACCGTCACGCTGTGCTCGACTGAGTGAAGTACTAAATTATTAACCCTTCTTCATCCCTTAGTATCAATACAATTAATATAATATGACACAAAAAGTGAAAAACTGGATCTTCAGAGTAAGAAAATATTGAATACAACTGCATTCGTCATCCTTCAAATACTATAATTGTAGATTCAGCATTGTGATTTTCTATTATCAAATACTTAAATTATAAATAAAAACATTTGTTTTTTACCACTTGTATTATATTTAACTATGCCTAGTTTTGGAAGCTGCAGATCGTTTCATCTACAAGTTCAAATATAAAACATGTGTATTTAAACCTGGAGATGGTAGCATCTGTAGCTTCCGAAACGATTCGTAACAAAATATATAATAATACTTAGGTGGTAAAAAAATGGGTGTATTATTTTTAAACACACGAGCTTAGTTATTTATTCGAGAGAACTGCGTTTTAATGTAAAGATTGTAAAAGTAGAAATGTGTAGAAAATTAATTAAAATGATTTTTTTTTTAAATCTTTGTAACCATAATATATCATAAAAATAAATAAAAATACAAATTATAATGTAAACTTGTCATACCGCAATGTGAATTTGAACAATAAATAACAAATACATTGTTAAATTATAAAAAGAAGATAAAGAAAATTTAACTAGGTCTAGGTATTAACAAGGCTTACTACCTATCTACAACGACATACCCAGACTTCCAAAGATTTCTTTATCAATATTGAGATATTCATATAAATAGCTCCATGCAGGATACAGGGTACGAAAGGGTTAACACGTATATTTATACATACAAACAGGTACATTGTGTCATGTTCGTGCCACATTACATAGATGTGGTTATACTAATTGTAATGAATGTTACATTATTTATGTCCCTTATCCTCCTTTTATCGAGAATGAAGTCAGGACATTTTTTGTAGTTACATGTTTCGTGTTGAGTTTACACAAAAAACTACGTTTGGAATAAAAACTGGCTGTAGTAATCAAAATTGGAAGAAAAAATAAAAGGAATTTATGTTCATACAAAAAACATTCATTTTACATTAATTGATTCGTCAGTGACTTTGGTAATATGTATCCATTTTTAATTAAAATTAAATTTAAAATTAAGTTAAAAATTTTAATTCAAATTACTCCGTAATACCACTATTTATGTATTTTTAAAAAATCTACCGCGAGACGTGATTCGATGGATTGAGTATTATTGTCCATCATTTTATTTAATATTGATATTGAATGCACTGTAGCACTGAAACACGCGTCTTATTGATTTTAAGAAATATTTGTATCTACCAAGTAAAATTGAAATATAAAAAGATTCATATAATTTTTTTACATCTCCACATTGGTGAAGAAGAATATGAAGGTATGGGCATTTAAAAGGCTTGCGATCGTCATAGGCTGGTTTAAGTCATCACTTTGTACACGCGTAACATTCACCAAATCAACCCATGATTGAAAGCCACACTACTCAATTATTGGAAGTCAAGGAACAATACATGATTCAATTTTTAAACGTAATGCTTGAATCACTAGAATTAACTTTTATCATTAATTATTCAGACCTGAATGATGGAAGTTTAGCTTCCAAAACTAGTAGTCTTTAATAAAACTCAAGTGGTGTAAAAAGAAGTGTTTTCTTTAATCATCAAATGAACTAGAATATTAAAACTTAAATTTAAATCCTGAAAACGATTTACCTTTCTTTAACTTTCATTGAATGAAGTTCCCAATATTAAGTTTTTTTTGAAAAGCATTTACATAATTTTACCGACTTTTAAAAACCGATAACAAAAATATAAGATTTTTTACATATAAATATAATTGGAAAATATTTCAGAAATCATTTACAAAGCCAAAAGAGCCAAAAGTAGCCAATAAAGTAACATTCTTTCACGATTATTTTCCAATTTTAATAACCCCGATATTCTTATGTAAAAATGAGCTAGAAATATTAAAAAGGAACCATAAATTTCCTCCTGTGGAAAATATAATTTCTTTCAATAAAAAGGTTCATATGAAAAGCAGTGAGTATTAGTTCTCAGAAAAACCGACCCTTCCTTTAAAATGAGGATTTTTCTAAATTATAAAGGGTTGATTGGCCTACTTTCATATAAAAGTAGCTTAAATTCATCGTTTTTTTCTTCTCGATTCTCAGGAGCGTGAACCATCACCCAAGTCTCATGATGATATAATACCCAAACCGTATTCCATATGTATGAGGCAGCTGGCATAAGGCGTAAATTGATATGAATTCAAAGAGAAGGTATCTATCTATTCTCCCATTTATGGAAAAAAGGTTGAATCATTTTAATATTTGAAGAATAATTTTTCATCTTTTTCTTCTTTGCTTCACGATCATATGAACGCCAAGAAACATATTAAAACGATCACATCGGATTCTCTCCTTGATTTCGAAAAACAAATGCGGAAAAAATACACTGAAACAAAAGCATGTTATAATAAGAAATATGTCGGAAATATACCCACTCTACCACAATTTTATATTTATTTCTAATAATGAGACCCTTACCCTCATAAAAAAGCATGAAATTGTAATATTTGTGTATGTAATGGAAACACAAGTATTTACATTGACGTTGAATTAACTGGTTTAAGTGATCACTTCACACATGCGTAACATTAACCAATTCTACCCATGATTGACAACCACACTATTCAAATTCTTGGAACTTCTAGACATAATGATAAAACTCCAAACACAGTCCTTGAGTTCAATAGACTTCACGAGAGACATCTATAGAGGGATGAGGCAAGCATTTTATTAGGCAAAAAACTCTTTAATTTGTATGTTAGGTCCAAATCCTGGATTATACTCACATGAGAAAAACTAGAAAACTTTTTTTAATTTTTTTTATTTAAGCTTATAATTTGTCCAACATTTTGAGTGTGTCCAAATACTTGTTCATTTTTATTCTAGGGAGTTTTATTTGAACAGTAAGTATTTAGACACACTCAAAATGTTATAGAAGTACGAGTACAAGTATGTTTTCATGATCACATTTATTATTTCATAAATGTATACACATTATGTTTTAATGCATTATATTGTTGTCCTCATCTCCATATTATTACGTCCTCATCTCCATATCATTTTATTACGACCAAAAATTTTCATACCAAAATTAGATATGATGAAAAGCTATATATTTTACAAGGAATAATACCACTTTTGAAACACTGCATAAAAAAGCCTAAACCAAATTTTCCAAATGGTAACTAGTACCAATTAACAATTTGAACGTTTTTACTCAGGGTTTACCAGCTCGAGGGAATATTTAATAAAATAAGGGTGGACTTTAAAGATACGCAGTTTACACGAAAGCATTGTTAATTTGAGGAGAAAGTGTGGAAAGGTCACGAGAGAATATATTGATTAAGATACGTGTTCTTTTATTTGATTTGGTGTTTTTTGTAAAGTTGCCTATTGCTTTACTGAAAGCTCGCTGAGGCGGGGGCAGTGTTCACGGGCAGTTAGGCGCTCAGTAGGCAGCAAACAGTCACTGTACTGTGCTACTATTACTCCAAACATATTCAGCAGGATTTACAGGCTGAACTCCATTCCGGGATAATCAAAAGACCCATTAGCATTTTATGAAAATTGTAAATACAACAGTTTCAGTTTAATTACAGGATCCACTATCATTTATTGCAGAAATTCGACAGGTTCAACGTACGTAAAGAAAGTGAATATGCTAATTCATTATTTTATACAGGAAGCAAGTCGACTTACTCGTATATTCATAAATAATAAGAAAAAACAAAACAATAAATGTTCACGGGGAAAGACATATGTAGGCATGAAATCTCGCAGTTTTTAATACATCCCTCAAAACTATACATACTAATTGTTAGTATTTATAGGATAGTACATATCCCACTAAGAGTTGGAATATTAATATTGTATATATATATATATATATATATATATATATATATATATATATATATATATATATATATATATATATATATATATATATATATATATATATATATATATTTGTCCACCTCCGTAGTGTAATTGTCAGCATGCTCAGCTACCGTTCTGGAGGTCCCGGGTTCAATTCCCAGGGGGGGTCGAATAAATATGAGTGTTTTTTTCACTCTAATATTTATTCAATATAACTCTGGACTGGTGTACCTGAAGCGGAGGGCTGATCACCTTTCCTTCACGTGTAAATGATCAAGATAACACTACGTTTATAAAACGTGGTGCCCTTTGCATCATTAGGGTGTGGACAAGGGTTTTATTATTATTGTGTGTTTGTGTATTTGAATGTTTATATAGTTAGTGAATATTTAATATTTGTGTGTGTATGACGATTACATTTTCCAAGTTTTTATGACAGTTTTTATTATTTATCTTCAATGCAGTCGCTAGGCCATTGTATATTTTTAAATAATCACGAAAAAGTTCTGATTGCCTGCATTACTTAGATTAAATTTCTAGTTTATTTCGGTTTTAATTTGAACATGCAACTTTGGTGTTTGGAATTTATATATATGTATATATATACATATATATATATATTATTCAGAAGAAAAATTTATGTTTTTTGTTGTTGTTGATATTATTTTAAATAGTGCTCTTTAAAAATCGACATATGTTGGGTACTAATACATTAACAACAAAACATTCAACAGACTATTAAAAATTACAAAAAAGTTCATTGTACCAGTAAATATACATACCAAAAGTATATGCATGTCCACATGTATGGACATAAACACTGGTCTTTAATATAAGTTTTATTCATATTATTTTTTGACATCTCATCAAAGATGAAGAAGAGTATGGAAGTCTGGGCATTTACGGGGCTGACGACCGTCATAGGTTGGTTTAAGTGATCACTTTACACACGTGTAACATTCACCAATTCTACCCATTATTGACAACCACACTACTCAAATTCTTGGAAGTTCTATATATATGAACCAATTTAGAAACCTTGTTCTTGAATCACTAGAACTTCACAAGAGACATCTATTGGTGAGATGTAAAGAAGCTTTTTATTAAGCAGAAACTCTTATATTAGTATTTGAGGTCCGAATCCTGGATTATAATCACAATTGGAGACAATCCAGATTTTGTGAACAAGTATTTGGACACACTCAAAATGTTGTAAGTTTTATTCCATTTAATGTGTTTATTTAATTTAATTTCACCGTGCATGTGTTATGTAATCGTGAACATTTACATATATGAAGTGCAAGATTTTAATTCAATTTGACTAATTAACATGTATAAGTTTTTTTTAAATCTGATGTAATGATGATTATCGCTGTTTTGACTTTTATTATGATTTTACTGATTGGAGATTTTATACCGATGTTGCAAAATTTATGCCTTGTATTTATCACATCAACATTTTATGCATTATTTCGCAACAAAACGTTTTTCTCTAGCTGACTGCTGAAACATCAGTATCAATAACACTTCATTTGTTTTTTGTGCAATCGACATTATTCGTCGAAAGTGGCGATATACATAATTGGCGTTTAATCTCGTAAAATATACGTATAAAATGCGGCGTTCACAACCAATCGGTTACAGATAAGTGGGATACTAGCAATTATGTAATATGAAACGTTAGACAAATAAATATAATAGTTTTCTAGTTTCATAAATATCAAAGATGTTCACGTTTATCTTAAAATTCATCAAGGGAGTTCGAAACATCTCAAAGAATAAGCGACATACCTGCGGTATAATAATCTATGAAAAAATATCGATAACGATTAAATGCATAAGGAGTCTTATATCTTTAATATAAATTTATTTATGTTTATTTCTCATAAGAACGCTATTAGTAAGATCAATATTTACAGAACATTATACCATATCGCTCACTCCTTTCAAGAATGTCACAAATCAAAAATCGTCAATTTTCAGTTGTGCATGTTTTCGAAATGTCGAGAAAATGTACTATATCCCAGCAAAAGAGGCATATTTTTTACTTAATATTAACCCACTACAGGGCAGAAAGTGTTGTTTTTGGATTTTAAAGAAAAGGTATTGTTTAATTTTTTTTTAAATATACTAAATATTTTTCAAATGGAGAAAAAACCTTCAGGTTTTACCTAAAAAGATCTGTTGCACAGTAAAAAGTTCAATTAGTAGCTTGATATTTATATTTAATACATTGTATTATATTTTTAAACTTTAAAAACGCTCTCCTGGAAAATCAAGTTTTTTGATTTATGACGTTCTTGAAAGGAGTGAGCGATATATCTAAGTCAGATCAAAATTGTATGATTTTATTTGTTAATTTTTACGTTCTCTTTACAATCTCAAAATTCATAATCATGGCACCAACTTGGTATATAACTTCGTCTTATTATGCCAGTCAACTGCTCCGAGGGTCGGTAATATTTGATGATAATTTTAATTCTATCTGCAACTGCTCTAAACAGCATCTTACAGTGCTACAGTGGAACTACTCAATCAGGTTTTTAAGCAAATAAGACGTATGTCTTCTTCATATGCTATGCTTTCTTATACCATAAAATGGCTTAAGCTCATTAGTTTTTTTTTTTTATTATTTAAAGTAAAACAATAACGAAAATTCTCGTTTCCAATGTGCCTTAAAATATCTCCGTTTTAAACTCCTAAGATATTTTGAGAAATCTTCTAAAGCATCACGTTTTGAATGCTTTTATATTTTTTTGTGGTAGCTTGGGTAGGTCTAGGTTTTGACTTCATACAGAAGCGCTGTAATATGTAATCTGTAAATCTATCATCGTAAAATTCTCATGTGCAGATTGAGGTGTGAGTTTTTATTACTGAAAAGATCACATAGTTTGAATAAGCAGTCTCGCCATCTCTAGCCTGACCAGAAAATGGTCCCACGAACATTTAGCCAACAAAAAATATGGTTTACAACAAAAATTATTTTAGAAAAAGTACTATTTGGTATTGTGGATGACAACACTAGATGCAGACGCGTAATTTAGATCTTAACGTCATTTTTTTATCTCCATATTTTATAAATTATTTGCCATTATTAGATTTCAGTATTTAGTGTAGTTTATATTAATTTCAATTAAGGAAGCAATAGCCATAGTATATTGAGAGATAGAAATATTACATAAATAGCTTTTGTAAAAAATATACCATTTGCCAATTGCCCTTAAATCTTTCGTTTGGTTTATAAAAATAACAAAAGAACCGAAAAGATAATTTGGGTAATATTTTCCCAGTCATAATACCGGTAGTCAATCATTTGAACTTTCTTCATTCGTAATAGGTAATTCTCGCGAAATATCTCCCGAATCATTGATCATATCTAAATACCGTTCATCATTATGCTGATAGCCGTGACAGCCATCAGCAGCCTAAAAAGATCTTGATTCAAATACCGCCGGCCTTTTCCTTTCATTTAATGGAAGACAGATTAATCTTGCGAGAGTAATCTCTGGGATGGGGAGGGGGGGTGGAAAGGGTAACAACCCTGGGGGGGTATTCACTCAGTAAAACCATTAACGCCGGCGCTAAGCCATCGTTTATGATATACTGAATAGCCTGTCATTCAAACGTAGTCAATTAAGTGTTTAAGAAAAAGGAGGATCCGACTGTTGGTTGCTGAAATTGCCTTCCACAATAGTAGTGGGCGGGGATACATTGTTGGAGAAGAAATGAAAATGAGATCGCTTAAAACTACGGCCCATTTATAAGGGAAATAAAAGCTCCTACCTCTGACTTATTATCGTAATACGTGGGTCGTTTGATAAGTACGGTAAAGAATAATACACTGAATGCGCATGTATATGTAAGATCTTTGGATGAGAATCTAGACGTGAAGCTGGAGATCAGTGAACTGTATATGATAAAGTAGAATAGACAGAACTGTAATTTGATCAGTGTCAAAAGATTTTGCAAATGCCGCACTCTTCAGATGGTGTATTGGGTTCTTGGTAACTAGTTTATGCTGGTCTAGAACGTCGTTGACGCGATGACAAGGTTATCAGTCCTGGGCCTCTTGTACATGTTCTCTTCTTCATTCTTCTAACTCTTACCCATACTCGACGGTGCATAGGGCACTGCATCGTATTGACGCAGTGGTATCTTGATCAATACTTAATTGAAGGCGAGAAGATCACTCCTGCGCTTCTGGGACCAGCTCAGGGTATTATTAAATAAATATTAGAGTGAAAAATCACTAATATTTATTCTAACCCCCCCCCCCTCTCTTTGGGAATCGAACCCAGAACCTCTAGTACGGTAGATAAATACGCTAACCATTACACCACGGAGGTGGACAAAACCAAGTACACGTCCAGGGTGTATTGAATATGTATGTATGAAAGCGAAAACTACTCATATTTGTTTGCACCCCCTCCTCCTCCAGGAATCGAACTTGGGACTTTCACTATGGAACCCACTACGATAGCAGACAATAAAATATCCTTACTTACTTGAAATTGTTTAAATGTCAAAAATGATTTACGTTAAACATATATAATTTTTCCATATCGGTTTTATTGAACGACCCTAATACTTCAACAACAATAAAAAAATATTTTAATTTGGTTCGAATTCATAAGAATAATTCTTCGAACATAAATATATTTAGTGGGTTAAAATTCTCCCTTTACATGACGCTGGAAAATGGAAAGGCTT
The DNA here is from genome assembly GCF_059751285.1 of Brachycentrus maculatus. Lineage (NCBI taxonomy): Eukaryota > Metazoa > Arthropoda > Insecta > Trichoptera > Brachycentridae > Brachycentrus > Brachycentrus maculatus. Next base: position 9,137 of record NW_028280827.1, on the reverse strand, counting down.
TATATCCCGTTTCGAGTATTTTACACGTGAGAGCTTTACCCAAAGTTTGCGTTACTGAATTAATTTAATTATTAAAGAGATAGAAGTATACGTAAAAGATAAAAGTGGAAAAATCCCAATTTCGTGTATTAATTTTATTAATTAAAAAACGATTGACAATTTTTGAATGGCTTAGTCACACGAAACCATGGAGGAATATTATTTTGGTTTTGGTAATGTAATTTTCTTGAAAACTCATGTAGAAAGCTGGTTTATAGATATGAAAAAAAAAACAATTCTATTTTTTATCGGCAACGTCAACGTTTTGAAAATACATTAAAAAATGTTGAAAGTTAGTTTCAAAACTGAAGAGTTAAAAGTAAAAGTAAAGTTTCTTTACACGATATTTTTTTCATCCATATTGATTGTGTTTAAAATTTCGGACTTAATATGTTATCTACAACATTTGTGTATCCAAATACTTGTTCACAAATCTGGATTATCTCCAATTACAATTTTGTGAACAAGTATTTGGACACACTCAAAATGTTGTAAATAAATTATCTGGTCAAATTATAAGCTTAATAATAAAAATGAAAATGGTATTTTCTGGCGTTTCTCATGTGTGTGATTATAATCCGGGATTCGGATCTCACATACTAATATAAGAGTTTCTGCTTAATAAAAAGCTTCTTTACATCTCACCAATAGATGTCTCTAGTGAAGTTTTAGAGATTCATGAACAAGGTTTCTAAATTGGTTCATATATATATAGAACTTCCAAGAATTTGAGTAGTGTGGTTGTCAATAATGGGTAGAATTGGTGAATGTTACACGTGTGTAAAGTGATCACTCAAACCAGCCTATGACGGTCGTAAGCCCCGTAAATGCCCAGACTTCCATATTCTTCTTCATCTTTGATGAGATGTCAAAAAATAAGTTTAATCAATATATCTCGAAATTCAGTAATGTTTTAATCAATCATGACCAGATTGATGAATGTTACACGTGTGTAAAGTGATCACTTAACTAAGCCTATGACGGTCGTAAGCCTTGTAGGTCAGACGTCAATATTCTTCTCATCTTTGCTGAGATGTCAAACATAATACATTTTTTCATTAATTGATTCGGCAGTTACTTTGTGGTATAATCTTTCCTTTTTTAATTAATGTTTTACTTAATAAAAGCCAGTGCGGTTAAAAAAGGAAAAAGTGTATAGGAAGTTAATGACCAAATATAGAGTTGTGTTTTAAAATATTTAATTCAATCAATCGTGTTTAAGACAAAAAGTGTTTCCAAAATTCATTCAAACAAAAACTTAAAAGAAACAGCTCGTACCCCTTCTTCAACTCTAAAATTTAGAATTAGCTTCACTAACGGTGTTTGAAAATGATGCGGAATCCATCAAAACACGTGTCACAGTAAATTTTAAGAAAAAGTGGTATTTACTAAGTAAAACATTAATTTTAAAAAAAATACACATTATTGTAAAATGAATTCTATTGGATCACCTAATAGGTAACAAATCACGTAAATGCTGAAAAGTCGTTCCAGCTTATTGGCCCATGCATTGTGTGGATAAGATAAAATACATATTTATTTGTGAACAAAAATAACAACTACGTTTTGTAAAGTATTGAAGATTCCATTAGTGAAATGAATTTATTCAAATTGTGTTGATTTCTAGAAATGCGACAAATATACGGAGATGAATAATGCTGGGCCCTAATGCTGGAAGTGACTATGTCAATATCAAATATTCAGTAGCTACAAGCGAATGTTTGTTTCTCATCAACAATATCAATTAAGATCTTTCAAAATAAACATCATTAACTTCATAATATATTCTTCATTCATTTAAATCACATCCATTGACAGACATTTTTAATTACAATAAAGATTCAGGATATTTTTTTAAAGTATGATATTTGTAAATCACTGTCTCAATGACGCTTTAGTTAAACTATAAAATATAAATTTTATTAAATAAAGTAAAATTTTAATTATAAAATAGAAATCACAAAGTTAGTGCTTCAAATATAAATTATATATATTTTATTATTTATATTTTTATTGTAAAATCCCACTTTATCCTTAAAATCTATTGTGAGACGAATTTTTATGCATTCAACACATGTTATAATATTTTTTATGTAAAAGTGGTACTTACCAAGTAAAAATATTTAGAAAATAAACACCACAAAATGACAAAATTATAAATAAAAAATATAATTGAAAAAATACGGATATGATAAAGACATGCGTTTTTAGGATATTACAAAAAAGATCATGGAAACATTAATTTTAAAATGAGCATATTAACAAAATGCACTTTCTTTCGTTTCCCTTAGAACAAGCTGAGCTACAGCAACTAATGTCCAGATACAGCTGGTTGTATTTAAAAATGTAATACCGAATAATTTTAACAGTAGGTACCTAAAATATTGGAGAATCAAATATCTAATTACCTTTTTACAGATATAAAAATAGAAGATATCAAATTTCTTTAAAATGAATTTAAACACTTTAGATTTTCTTGTATAGACAAAAGGATAAAATAAGACTACCATTATTGAAAAGAGCTGAGTCGCAAAATTGCTTGATGTATAAGGGTTTAAAAATGTATGATGAGATGCCTGAATGTATGAAGAATGAAAAGTGTCTGAAAGAATTTAAAAATAAATGTCTAAGTTACTGTAAGGAAATGTAAATATATAAAGATGATGTAAATGTATATAATAGTTTATATTAGTTTTAATATAAGCTAACTTAAGAAATAAATAAAAAAAATAAAAAAAAAATAAAAAATATAAAAAAAAACTACTACATATTCATAAAAATAATTTTTATAATACTTATGAATCATATAATAGTTTTTTTTCACTCGCTATTTATACAATAAATAATTAGTGTAAGTCCCTCTTAAAAAGTAAGTGTAAAAATTAGTGTAAGCACAAGAGCGTAGCCTTTTTTTGGAGATGAACGGTGTAACTAGTTTTGAGATATGTAAGATATAGAAATGTCTAGTTAATGAGTTAAATAGTATATTTCATGTCACTACGAGTACGTTAAATAAATAAAATTAAATGGCTAATAATTTGAACATTATAACAATACAATTTTTTTTTTATTTATTTTTTTTTTTTGACGTCTCATCAAAGATGAAGAAGAATATGGAAGTCTGGGCATTTACGGGGCTGACGACCGTCATAGGCTGGTTTAAGTGATCACTTTACACACGTGTAACATTCACCAATTCTACCCATTATTGACAACCACACCACTCAAATTCTTGGAAGTTCTATATATATGAACCAATTTAGAAACCTTGTTCTTGAATCACTACATAGAACTTCACTAGAACTTCACTTCGGTCGTCAGCCCCGTAAAATGCCCAGACTTCTATATTCTTCTTCATCTTTGATGAGATGTCAAAAAAAATATGAAAATAACTCCTGTAATTGGAAATAATCCAGATTTTGTGAACAAGTATTTGGACACACTCAAAATGTTGTTAATAACAATACAATATATAATATTTCAAAAAGTTAGGCAACTAATTTTCAAATGTGAGCGATATTACATTTGTATTGAAAAGCACGTATTTTTTGTATTGGGTAAATGAGCAATCGTGCCGAAATATAAATATTGATAGTTAAAGACCCCTATCAGTTGGAGGCTTCTCACCCCGACGCCCGAACCACCCCGATAACCGTATCGAATTGTTCAGTTCGTGAAAATAATGTTCGGTTGATTAAGTCCTGCAAATGAATTATTCCCCAAACAATAATACAAAGCGATTTCACCTCCAACAAAAGAAAGGTGCTACAATGGGAATGGCAACACTTTTGACAAAAAGGGTGCTGGTGTCTGTTTGTTATTAATTTATTGTTCATTGAGTAGCTCGATACAACAATGTTCCCTCCCCGCCCAGATTTACGATTGGGACCCCCCGAACTAAGGGATTGTATTAAAGGGATGATTTCATATTTAAGGGCAGATTGTTTAAACCCCGAGGGAAACTTTTGCTAACTTAAATGAAAGTGGAGAGTAAATTAATTTTATCGTACGCCACTTTTTAATGCGCTCCGCTTAGATAATTTACCGTTGTCATCTTGTGACCAAAATATACGAAAATCAGTAGGAAAATAATTGATAATTCTTAATTACTACTACTACTACTACTACTACTACCATCACGCCGTTTCCCCGCAGGGGTAGGCAGAGAGGATGGAACGCCACACTCTTCTGTCCTGACATACACTCCTAGCCTCCTTCACATCCATACATCTAGTCATACATGCCCTCCGATTACGCAGACTTTTGACACCGCCAGATTTTAGGTTCCAGTTAAGCAGTCGCTTCCCTCTACGAGGGCAGCACAGCTAGTATAAGAGTGAATGGGGACATTACATCATGGTTTGCAATATCCAAAGGCGTAAAGCAGGGATGTGTAATGTCACCATGGTTGTTTAATCTCTATATGGACCATTGTATAATTCTTAATTATTACGTGAAATGTTGTTAAGTTACTACTACTGCTATTTTACCTACTATCATCACGTCGTTTTACTGGAGGGGTAGGTAAAGAGTATGGATATCCACACTCGTCTGCCTGGAAATCTGTTGGTAACGATGAATTCCGGTCACGGGTCAAACAAAATAAACGTAGAAAAAAGTAATAAATTTTTGTTTTGTTGTAAATTTTACATCTCTCTTTCGAATACCGTGACTTTTGACTTATTTTCATTCATTGTCAACTCATTTTGTTTATACAAACATCATACGTTCTTGACACTATTTCCTGCAAATTTTCCGCGTTACTGGCTAGTAGCACAGCGTTACCCGTAAGTTAATTAGTCGTAAATTGAGAGAAAAAAAATCGTAAACTTCCACTCTTATGGTTATGAGATGAATTCTAGTTTTTTTCCTATTTACAACATTTTAGTTTAAGTATAAGGATTCAGATTTACTTTCGTTTCTCAATTTGTTTTATTTTTTTAACTAATACCATGTCGATTACTTTAAAAATTAAACAATTGTATCATACCACTCATTGAGTTTAATTTTACACGATGAGTTTCGAATACTACAGATGTTTTTATCGACAGATTTTTTGTGATCATCTGTCAATGAAAATATATATGGTTGACGAAACCAGTCGTGTTGAATTAATTAAAACTTAATAAGTGGTATAATACAAGTGTTTTATTTTCAAAATAATCAACAATTCATTCCACAAAGTTATTGGCAACATTTTGTGTGTCAAAACTCTTGTTAAAAAATCTGGATTTTTTTACAATTATAGGAGTTATTTTTCATCTTATTTTTTGACATCTCAACAAAGATAAAGAAGAAAATTAAGTTATTGTAAAATCAATCAATAATATATGTAATACCATGTCCATCCGTTGCAATGACTTATTCACTATTTGAATTAAGACAAGGATTAAAGAAGATAATTTTAATTATCAAATTTTAAATTTAATATTGACTGAAAATTTATGTAAAAATGCTTCTCTTTCTATAAATACCGCAGAAAAGATCCCCACCTTCAGAAATAATTCTTCCCCCAGAATTAATCCCCCTTCCTTCCTCCCATACCCCTTCATCACGAGTCATGGAAATATATTTTAGCACCTAATACTATGGCTTTATTAAATCGCGGTATTTGTTTAATTAAAGCGCTCGCACCTAACGGAAAAGAGAGATAAAAAGCAAACTGAGGGGATGGGTGATCAGTTCTACCGCGGCCGAGCTTTAGTAGGTCTTAAAGGCGGAATTACAAAACGATCACAGTCTCTGCAAATTCTCTTATAGCCACGCTCATTTTCATGTAAAATGCAACTTTTTTTATTGAAAACACTCCAATGAAGTATTACTTTAAAATATAATACTTAAATCAGAGTACTTAAAGTGCTTTCAAATGATGTATTTTAGAGATAAAAATTTAACATCGATAGCTGGGCAAAGGATCATCGGGGAATCGAATAACTGGATCGATAGCTGGGAATCAACATCGCAGGAGGCTCATCCTCTTAAAAACAGGCCACAAGACCTAGACCCAGAAGAAGAAAAGAAGAAGAAAATTTGACGTAATGTTTTATGTAGATTTTTTAGTTTTTTCTATCTAAAATAATTATTATTATTCATTTAAATTATTTTAAAAAAACGTTATGATCAAATTAATTTACTACATATTTCTACTTTTAACATACATATCTCATACTATAATAGTTATGTTTTATAATTAATTAATTTGGAAGTCACTTTGTGATAAAATCTATTAATTTTTCATTATTGTTTGACTTAGTAAATACCATTATTTATAAATAAAAAAATTGTAAATACCACCACTAATAGTGGTATTTACTAAGTAAAACATTAATTAAAAAAATATAGTAGTTATGCTCTGCCCCCAAAATAGAACCATAATAAACAAGATAAATAATTTGTCTTTTGAAAAAATCTTCGCATATTTTATTTTTATCGAAGGGTTTATGATAGTTCAAATCAACATTGCAGATATTCTTTCAGTACTTGCTGTTATTATTTTTTATCTATGCATTTCCTTAAGATTACACAACTCTCGCGTTCTCCATTTCAAAACAAAGCGTTACAAATAATTAAATGGTTTTTTATTGGAAATAAATAAATGTTAAAAACATTATTTTTATAATTTTTTATTCACGTAAATACCTGATTGAGCATTCATAGTAGAGAAAAATAAAGTGTTTTCCAAGAAGGGAGGATTACGAGGACTCTTTGTAATATGGACATGATCCCTGATTCTAGCTTAAACTGGTTCACTACCCTTCAAAGAATGCTTAAGGGAATTAGAGGTCGAATTAGCTTTCTTCTACTATCGACCCGCTGAAGTGTAACAACATGTTATTGACTGTAAAACGCCATAATCTCAAAATTTTCACATGTACGAGTATTTCCTTAACTACTAGTTTGTTCACCCAAAAAATATGCGATCAAAACAAATCGAATTTAGTGTGAGAAAAATATTGAACATAAACTAAGTAATCAACCATAACACCGCTTCCCCGCAGGGGTAGGCAGAGATAATACAACGCAACACCAATCTGTCTTTGCATAAAATACTCGCATCTTCAATATTCATGTTTCTCTTCATACATACCAGCCGATCATTTCGACTCCTGACCTGACTACTTTCAAGTATTTAAAATGCTTAATCAAATTTTTCCCCGTCTCCTTCTGCTTCTATTACCAATCACATTCGCCTCACTAATTTGTTTTACAATTCACTTATTCAATTTACATGCCGAAAGGTTCTTAAAATACCCTTCTTGATTGTATCGATATGTGTGCAATCAACCTTTAATTTATTTCCTATATCATCGAACATCTATCATACAACGTTTGCCGCTCATTCGTCAGAGAGAATGCATTTCGATTGCATACAGTCTTAATGTACAATTGGGTGCGGATAAAGAAGAAGAAGAAGATTTTTTACAACCCTTTATACACCTAATGGTGCCTAGGGAAATGCATCGTTTGGTAGTGTTTATCTTGATCTTCAAAAACATGCAAGTAAATGTCACCATACCCGCGCACATACTTTTATTTTAACACCCCGGGTACTCCGAAGGAAATAAAAATTTACTTAAAATAAAGTGTAGTTATATAAACATATATATATGTTTATATATATAAATATATATATATATATATATATATATATATATATATATATATATATATATATATATATATATATATATATATAAATATATATATATGTATATTTATATATATATATAAATATATATATAAATATATATATATATATATATATATATATATATATATATATATATATATATATATATATATATATATATATATATATATATATATATATATATATATATATATATATATATATATATATATATATATATATATATATATATATATATATATATATATATATATATATATATATATATATATATATATATATATATATATATTTATATTTATTTAATATATATTTATATAATATACATATTTGAGTGTGTGTCAAAAAATAATATACATATGTTTATACAGCCTTTTCCAATCTGGGAAAAAGTGCACCGCTTCTAGTAAAAACAGGATCAAATCTCACCTTTTCCCCTCAGAATGTTAACAGGAACAACCCTTCCAAACAAACCCTTTCAAGGTGTGTTATTCTTTTAGCGCCGAGTTTAATTAAAAATAAATGTTGCAAAGGGGTTGTATAATGGAATATTCATGGCGCCATCAATTTAAATCGTAATAAAAATTTATACATCCATATAGTCTCGGGGTGTGAAATTAAATCTTGATTTAACAATGGTGTTACAGCCAGAAGAAATTGTAGTTGATGTGACGAATTAAAATATATTCGTGTGATAAATTTCATTTATATTCAGATACTTTCAGCTTCATAAATGTTATACATGGCCATTTTCAAACTCTATTTTAATTTGTGACAGGAATATACTAAAGATTTTCTTTTCTTCTTTTCATAGGAAACGTAACGTTTTTTGTATATTGAAAGAATGCCGAAAGTTACATTAAGTTTATAACTACAATAAATGTAAGAAAGTTAACTTGAGATGAAACAACTTTAGTCCTATAATTCTTCACTTATAATTATTAAAATGTAGACTTCTCCTATTTCCAACTGGTAGAGCTACAATCAGCCATACTTCTAAATATATTGAATTGTACCCACGTGTGAACGAGATACAAGAATATTACATATATAAAAGTACAAAAAAATAATGCAATATGGAAGCTCAATAATGGGTAGAATGGTGGACGTCATACTTGTGTGTAATTAAAATAACTTTGGTTGGCTTAAGTGATCATTTTATATAAAAGTGTGACGTTTAACGTTCTGCTCATTATAAAATATGCAACATTTTGAGTGTGTTCACAAAATCTGGATTATCTCCAATTACAGGAGTTATTTTCATATTATTTTTTGACATCTCATCAAAGATGAAGAAGAATATGGAGTAGAATAATATAAGAGTTTCTGCTTAGTAAAAAGCTTCGTTACATCTCACCAATAGATGTCTCTAGTGAAGTTCTAGTGATTCAAGAACAAGGTTTCTAAATTGGTTCATATATATAGAACTTCCAAGAATTTGAGTAGC